>NW_015566410.1:0-210 GCF_001515605.1 Sinocyclocheilus anshuiensis | reverse complement strand
GAAGCCCTGATTTTGTGAATGATTACTTACATTTTGGTATTTAAGGCTATCATATGGCTTCAAACTTCAAATATAGTGCAAAAAGTTGTATGGACTACTAGATTTTAGACTTTTTCTTTTTTTGGAGCTCGAAATCCTCCCTTGTTGAGGATTTTGCTAAATATACCAAGTTTTCCACAGAAGGAAGCAAATCATACGGTTTGGAACGAC
>NW_015566409.1:0-210 GCF_001515605.1 Sinocyclocheilus anshuiensis | reverse complement strand
TGGCCTCTGGAGGCAACATAATTAAATTATAATCAGCACGGATTAATTAATCTATAATATTTATTCCTCTGTTTCGAGAAGAAGGCAGCGCAATGAAGGGTATTTGTGTTCACTCCTCATTGTCTTAATAATGGAGGAGAATGCGACGAGGGGAAAACTCAACAAGGCCCCTTGACGCCGCAGCCAGGAGGTTATTGCTGATATCACATG
>NW_015566408.1:0-210 GCF_001515605.1 Sinocyclocheilus anshuiensis | reverse complement strand
ACTCCTTGGGACTAAATTGGCCCTCTTTCTAGTATATAAAAGTATGCTTTTACGTATACTTTAAGTATAACAGTAGTAAACTTTGAGTACTAGTTTTTATTTTGTACTGCAACTATACTAAAAGTGAACTTATAGGTATTCTGATAGTTTACTAATTAAATACTTGTAGCATTTTTAGCACACTTTGAAGTATAGTCTCAGTAAACTACT
>NW_015566407.1:0-210 GCF_001515605.1 Sinocyclocheilus anshuiensis | reverse complement strand
GGAGTATTCCTATTTTATTCGCATTACTGAAGTGCAGTATAGACAGGTAAACACCTTAATCAAATTATTACCGTCGTGTAGGACTTTTCGTCGCATTTTGTGACAGGATACACACACGGCAGTGTTCAACCGTTTGACGGCAAATTAAAGAGCTTCAACACCGCTATCATCTGTATGCACGTACAAATAATTTACTGCATTTGAATCTTT
>NW_015566406.1:0-210 GCF_001515605.1 Sinocyclocheilus anshuiensis | reverse complement strand
ATGCCTTGAATGAATTTTGAGTTTTAATAGATTAATAAATCAATGTGCATGCACTCTGTGATCTGGTGATATAGCCTACTTGATAATGTCAGGTCGCACATCATTACAGCAACACTTACCATATTATCGCAGATGATGCAGTATATCGCACACCCCGGACTCGATTTGAGTGGAAAATGAATCATCCGCGATTGTGCGCGCACTTGTTTG
>NW_015566405.1:0-210 GCF_001515605.1 Sinocyclocheilus anshuiensis | reverse complement strand
CAGGAAGGGGGCCAACACTTTTTCACACCACTGTATGTATGTATTCATTCGTTGATTTATTTATTTTTTTGCATTTTTTGTTTTGTTTTTGTGTTGTAGCTAAATTAAATGTATCCCTAATAATTATCAGTACTGTAATAGGAAAAAAAAACACATTACCATTTGTTATGATGCAAATGTATTGTTAATAATAATAATAATAATAATAAT
>NW_015566404.1:0-210 GCF_001515605.1 Sinocyclocheilus anshuiensis | reverse complement strand
AAATATGTTTCTGGTCTGAAAACTCAGCCGGTTTTCCCTTTGAATGTTTATTTTTCTGACCACACTGGCTGATATTTGTTCTTGTTTTAATCATAATTAATCATAATCATAAATGTTTTAATTCATCAATTTTGATGAATTTCTTTGTGCCCTCTGTAATTTCCTTAGATTTTCTTTACTTGGTCTTAAAAAAAAGTCTTAAATGTACC
Organism: Sinocyclocheilus anshuiensis; assembly: GCF_001515605.1. Lineage (NCBI taxonomy): Eukaryota > Metazoa > Chordata > Actinopteri > Cypriniformes > Cyprinidae > Sinocyclocheilus > Sinocyclocheilus anshuiensis. The sequence continues at coordinate 1 of NW_015566404.1, read as the reverse complement.
T
>NW_015566403.1:0-210 GCF_001515605.1 Sinocyclocheilus anshuiensis | reverse complement strand
ATTGTTTAAATCAAATGTATGCTTTAAAAGTAGGGTAATCATAGCTGGTTTCATCCATTGTTCGTCCATTTAAACATCTGCGTTTAGCTTCAAATGGCGTCTTTGATGACAGTATTATATAAAAATTATTTGCATTCAGATTCTGACATCCAAAGGCACAACAAAACATTTTTTCTCTTATTCCATCGATTTTACCCGTTTCCCTCCACT
>NW_015566402.1:0-210 GCF_001515605.1 Sinocyclocheilus anshuiensis | reverse complement strand
TTCACCCATTTCTGCTTTCCTCCTCTCCAGTCTTTCCTTTAGCTCCTCTCTTCTTATTTTCTGCTTTTTAAGAACCTGTTGAATGTCTATGCCACCTTTTGTTCTTGCTTTTACACATCTATTCAGTCTTTCTTTTCCTTTGTTTTCCATTCCAGAAATCCTCCACCCATTTTCTGCTTCTCTTACCTCAGGCAGTGTCTTCATTCCCTT
>NW_015566401.1:0-210 GCF_001515605.1 Sinocyclocheilus anshuiensis | reverse complement strand
TATAAATACACACACATGCATGCATATATTTAAGAAAAATATGTTTAGTTTATATATAAAATATTTGTTTTTATATAATATAAATTACTGTATAAATACACACACATGTAGGTGCCTATATTTTTTAATTTTATACATGTGTGTTTGTGTATTTATATATATATGCATAATAAATATACACAGCACACATATATTATGTAAACAAAAACT
>NW_015566400.1:0-210 GCF_001515605.1 Sinocyclocheilus anshuiensis | reverse complement strand
ATCAATTAAATGCATTCTTGCCGAAGAAAAGTATTAATTTATTTTGGGGGAAAAAAAAAAAACTGCTTTAATATAGCATTTTTAATCTGCAATATGTGTTTACTTTTGATAAAATATCTTAAAAGGCATAAAGGAAGATTTACATTTATTTATTTTAAATGACTATATTAACAAAGTCATTATAATAAGTTATACTGAAGTAGTACCACT
>NW_015566399.1:0-210 GCF_001515605.1 Sinocyclocheilus anshuiensis | reverse complement strand
CTGTTTGCAATAGTGTTTGTGTGCTGCCTCTGCAAAATCATTTACAGTAAGTATTTCTGTGTGATTCCTTGCCGTAAGTGCTCAGAGAATCACTGAAACTGAGTCTGATTCACACTGATCTGAACGCCCTTCATCACTTTAGTCTAATATTAGCTAACTCTAGACATTAAAACACAAACATACTTTATTCTTCAGATCTGATATTGCACT
>NW_015566398.1:0-210 GCF_001515605.1 Sinocyclocheilus anshuiensis | reverse complement strand
GTTAAATATATCTAAACGGTATCATGCATAAGGGAATTTTAAATTTGCATGTCTTTAAAAAATGCAATTAAGTATATAAAAAATTATGCATAACTAAATAGGGATGCAGCGATTAACCGGTTTTGCGATTAACCGTGCTTTAAAACGTCACGGTTAATTAATCGCAAAGGTTCCGCTAAACCGAGTGTTTCTGTTACATGGAACGGAACT
>NW_015566397.1:0-210 GCF_001515605.1 Sinocyclocheilus anshuiensis | reverse complement strand
TCAGTCTACCCATAGCATGCAAGTCCATTCCATTATGGAAAACCATTCAAAATGACTGCAAAAAAAAAAACAGGTTTCTATTAGTTCAAAACATACAGTGCAACCAATGTTGTTTGATTTATTATCAAATGACTTTTAGGAGATTATTATTTTAATGAATCATTTAAAATGACTCACAAGCTCAGCTTTCACAGGTCTGAATCCTTCACT
>NW_015566396.1:0-210 GCF_001515605.1 Sinocyclocheilus anshuiensis | reverse complement strand
CACTGGGGCATGAATAATTAAAAAGGTTAAAATTTTCACTGTTTTTGAGTTGCATTTACACTGTTTTATGGTTGATTTTGTAGTTAGGTTTAGTAACTTACTGTTTTGTGAAATCTGGAGTTAATTTTCTACTCGGAATGACCCATTTATACTCAAACACTATCTACTGATTGTTACCGTCATTGTGTATGGTGTACCAAGTATTGAGGT
>NW_015566395.1:0-210 GCF_001515605.1 Sinocyclocheilus anshuiensis | reverse complement strand
TGATCCGCGAGATTACTCGGTCACTCAGTTCCTGATTATGTGCCTGTAACATTCTTCTTTAAACTAATATGAGCTGTGACATGTCAACGGAGAACAGAAGCTGGACTGTGAACACAGACTGCATGTGTGAGGTCCTGCAAACATGGCGATATCAGGTAACACAACTTTTTTCAGTCAAACCAACGTAAAGTTATGTTTTGTGTCCATAAT
>NW_015566394.1:0-210 GCF_001515605.1 Sinocyclocheilus anshuiensis | reverse complement strand
GGTTCCGTACTACAGCAACTCAAGCCAGACAACCAGCTGGACATCGATGCATGTAACAATCACCCTTTACAAATATGCATTTGTTTTAATCCATTGAGTTTACAATCAAGTTAAATTTGTGCAAATTTATCTGACTATGCCTGAAGGGCCTCCAGGACCACAGACACCCAGATAAGTAATCATAGCCTTCGGAAATGTGGAGAACTTATC
>NW_015566393.1:0-210 GCF_001515605.1 Sinocyclocheilus anshuiensis | reverse complement strand
TAAAAAAAAAAAAAAAAAAAGGTAAAAAAAAATATGAAGCTGTTAAAGTTTAAAAAAATTAAGGTTTTTGATTATTAATGTTTAATTAAACCAACACAAATCGGGAAAAACTGAAACATAGGGCCTTCAAATTTTAATTTGTGTTAAACCTTATAAATTCCTGTTAAAAGGATAGTTCATCCAAAAATAAAAATTCTGTCATTAATTACT
>NW_015566392.1:0-210 GCF_001515605.1 Sinocyclocheilus anshuiensis | reverse complement strand
CAGTAGGACATAGAAATAAAAATAAATATAGAAATATACATTGTCTTATTCACAATATATGATAAAATAATTGCAATGTAATTTATTAGACAAGTTGTGCTACTGTACATAAATATTTACTAATAAAACATTGAATGTTTTATTTGTTTACCTGCATGTTAAGTAACCATTAACCAACATCAGAGAACTGTGAACATGCGAAAGTGTTTA
>NW_015566391.1:0-210 GCF_001515605.1 Sinocyclocheilus anshuiensis | reverse complement strand
AGTAAATAAACTGCAGAACGTCATGTTTTCTAATACACGCACGCAGGGCATGTATTCTGACAGCGCTGCACGAGCTCGCGGCGCTATCTGCTCGTTAACCAGGGTTCAAAGTCCAAACCGCGAGGGAAATCTGCGCTCGTCAGTTGCTCAATCAGATTTTTATGATTTTTTTTACAAGGCACGTGACAATGCGATACGAGCGACGTATTC
>NW_015566390.1:0-210 GCF_001515605.1 Sinocyclocheilus anshuiensis | reverse complement strand
CACAGAGCAAAGCTTTGTTTCAAATGTTGCATGTGCATCATCATCCCTACACAGACTTAAGGAACAAAAATAGCTGTGAGGCCTGTATCGTGGCCACCGAGACAGATGAGACCGCTCTTACTCTAAACAGCCTGATTATGAGACAGCGACAGCTCGTCTTAAAACGAAAATACAAATTCAATGTAAAAGCATTTTTTGTGTGACAATTAA
>NW_015566389.1:0-210 GCF_001515605.1 Sinocyclocheilus anshuiensis | reverse complement strand
CTGGTATGGTTTCCGTTTGATCTGATGCTAGTACTGCACTCCAGCATTTTCTGTTGTTTAGTGATGGTCTCCAGTAGGATTTCAGTGAGCTTTCTGACCTAAAAAAATGTTTTAAATTAGAAATTAATTCAATTAATTTTGCATCATTTCATTTCCACTGTAGGCTATGGGTTAAACAAATCAGAAACATACCTGTGTCCGCTGACGGCT
>NW_015566388.1:0-210 GCF_001515605.1 Sinocyclocheilus anshuiensis | reverse complement strand
TAAACAAAATACTACAATTTTTAATACTGGCTATTTACCAGTTATCAGCCACAATGTTTTAAATGATCAGAATTGCATTATTGTATGTAATTTATGCTAATTATTATTCAGAATCTAAAGATGAATTTTCATGTACACTACCGTTCAAAAGTTTGGGATCAGTACGATTTTTTATATTTTTTACAGAAGTTTCTTGTGCTCATCAAGGCT
>NW_015566387.1:0-210 GCF_001515605.1 Sinocyclocheilus anshuiensis | reverse complement strand
TCATACATGCAAAGCATGCACTCTACCACTGAGCTACATCCCCAGTTGAAAGGATTTTTTCTACAACTGAGGTACAACAAGTTTTTTCCTGATATTGTAGATTTTCAAATGCTATTAAGTTCAGATGTGGTAACGCTACAGGACCAAATTGAAACCGTTTTGCTAAAATTAATTTTTAAAAGTCTGTGGAGATGCTGGGGATTGAACCCA
>NW_015566386.1:0-210 GCF_001515605.1 Sinocyclocheilus anshuiensis | reverse complement strand
AAAATTACCCCATGAATTACTCACCCTCAAGCCATCCTAGGTGTAGATGACTTTCTTCTTTCAGACAAATGTAATTGGAGTTATAGATATAAAAATGTCCTGGCTCTTCCAAGATTTATAATGGCAGTGTGAATGGCTGTTGAGATAGTAGTTCAATAGAAGTCTAATAAAGTGCATCCATCTATCATAAAAAGTACTCCACACAGCTCT
>NW_015566385.1:0-210 GCF_001515605.1 Sinocyclocheilus anshuiensis | reverse complement strand
TTTATTTTATGAAAATGAGATAAAGAAGTTTTCACACTGAAAGAGTAGTGATCTCAGGCTCATAGAACTTAAGACGTGCCAGGAAATGCCTAATATTGACAGAGGCATCTATATCTGCAGCTAAGTTGAATAAAAGGCAGAATGAACTAAAACGTTCAACGTTGAAAGACAATAAACACAATAAATAAAATTTATGAATGATGCAGTGCT
>NW_015566384.1:0-210 GCF_001515605.1 Sinocyclocheilus anshuiensis | reverse complement strand
TATTAAATCAAAAAACGAATGATCGAATGATACACGGATTCACATAATGCCTGTTCACACCTAGCACGATAACCATAAAGATAACAATAACATTGTATTAGCATTCAAAAATCAAGACACAATAATATTTTGTTTCTTACAAGTACATGCTGCAGTTGCATCATCTGCTGCTTTAAAGGGGTCATATGATGTTGCTAAAAAGAACATTAT
>NW_015566383.1:0-210 GCF_001515605.1 Sinocyclocheilus anshuiensis | reverse complement strand
ATTATGGGCTCATTTGCTTGTCTGTACAGAGAATGCTTTATTAATTATGTGTTTACTGAGTTTGGTCTTTTAAAAACACTGCCTTAATGCATTAAGCCACGTTAAGTGCTGTCCGTACAGTAGGCTATTCTATGGGAGGAAAACGATTAACACTGAATTAAACGCATTGCGTTCTTATTATGGGCTCATCTTCTTGTCTGTACATATAAT
>NW_015566382.1:0-210 GCF_001515605.1 Sinocyclocheilus anshuiensis | reverse complement strand
ATAGGCATCTTATACAGAGATCTCCAACATCCTTTCACTGACTGAACAGGACCAAAAAAGTCAAACCACCTTGATGTTTTCATTCCTTCAAAAGATCTGCTATGAAGTATTTTCACACACAGTATATAAGCCTCCTTTTTACCCAACTCTTCAAAAGAACTCAGCTGTAAATTTGTAAATGAAAGAAAACCATCTTCTAAACCAATCCGT
>NW_015566381.1:0-210 GCF_001515605.1 Sinocyclocheilus anshuiensis | reverse complement strand
TCTTGCATGCTCTGCTGACTCTCGCCCTAGCCATTTAACTAGCAAGTCCATCTCCTCACTTGGTGAGAGGTTAAGGTCCTTAGTGGCATTTATGAAGGATGCCCTCCATGCTCTAAAGGTCTCTGGCTGATCATTGAACTGCGTAAGGCCAGTAGACACTAATTCACGTCTTGCAATAAACTTGATGACATCAGACATTTGATTATTTGT
>NW_015566380.1:0-210 GCF_001515605.1 Sinocyclocheilus anshuiensis | reverse complement strand
CTATCTATTGTATTGACGGGTTCTGCAGGTTAAAAACCTTTTAAGGCCAAATGGTGAAACAAAAAATGAATGTAACACCATACATAAATATATTCTGCAAACGTAAGTGTTTTGTATTAACACTTCAAAGTTTGAATATGAATCTTCCAATTTATCTCCATTACTTTTCAATACATTTCACACAAAAACGTTTATGGTTTGAATACCTCT
>NW_015566379.1:0-210 GCF_001515605.1 Sinocyclocheilus anshuiensis | reverse complement strand
GAAACAGACGTGCATTCAGTGGTCGCGACTTTATGAAGTTTATTGCCTTGACAGCGTCATTTAAAATGGAATTAAGCTCTGGGCTCATCTTCTTTGATGCCAAGGCTTCTCTGTGTATAACACAGTGTGTCCACAGGATGTCAGGATTCTTCTGCCTTATGTGCGCGATGAGGCCTTTGATACGACCTGTCATTGACGCTGCTGCGTCAG
>NW_015566378.1:0-210 GCF_001515605.1 Sinocyclocheilus anshuiensis | reverse complement strand
GCAGCATAGTAAATACGGTGGAGAATTGTAGAATGACAGCATTTTTATTTTCCTGACCGTCAAACGAAGCTAATTAGTCGATCGTTAACCAGTAAGATTAAAATGTCTTTTTTTTGGTTTTATACAGGGCTTTAGATTTATATGCGCGAATAGCAGCATAAACAAGATCATGAGGATTCAATCATCGCATCATGCACCTGCAGCGCTTCT
>NW_015566377.1:0-210 GCF_001515605.1 Sinocyclocheilus anshuiensis | reverse complement strand
TGGGCTATACTCGGGAACAGGAGTCCTCCCTGGTAGGGACTGGGATCTGGGGAAAACTGAGACACAAGAGACAAACAGAGCATATACGGTCTTATGGATGGGACAGACAGTTCTTTCACAAATGGCCTCCATAGTCGTGACAGAACAGGACGAGAGTACACAGATGGCCTCCATAGCCATGACAGGACAGGCAAAGAGTTCACAGACGGC
>NW_015566376.1:0-210 GCF_001515605.1 Sinocyclocheilus anshuiensis | reverse complement strand
TTTTTTTCAGTTGGATTCATATCTACATATTATGAAATCACAATTATAACAATAAAAATTACTTTGTCAAAGTTGAGCATTTTTGTACTAAAAAATAAATAAATCAGTTTTTCAATAAAGTTATGCATTATGATTAGAATCAAACCTGAACAAGATGTTACAAAAAGAAAAGTTGGAGTCTATAGAGTTTATCATTTATTTCAATCATCT
>NW_015566375.1:0-210 GCF_001515605.1 Sinocyclocheilus anshuiensis | reverse complement strand
TAACATGTTTTTAGCATGATTAGCATGTTACTAGCATGATGCTAGAATGATTAGCATGTTTCTAGCATGATTAACATGTTGCTAGCATAATTAGCATGTTGCTAGCATTAGTAGCATGTTACTAGCATGTTTCTAACATGGTTAGCATATTGCTAACATGGTTAACAAGTTACTAGCATTTTTCTAGCATGATTAGCATGTTACTAGCAT
>NW_015566374.1:0-210 GCF_001515605.1 Sinocyclocheilus anshuiensis | reverse complement strand
AGACAGCGATTGCTTGGCGAACTGGTGAAGGCAGCTTGGTAAATTACTACGGCTACAGTGCGGCCACCCTTAGAATTTTCATTGTGTAGTTGCTATGGCTGGTATAGTTACTAACACCAGTATGATTTTCTCCTTCTGATTTTCCTGTTAGATACCCAAGTCATCTTCAATATATTGAACTTCTGTCGATCGTGATAACGGACCATCCAT
>NW_015566373.1:0-210 GCF_001515605.1 Sinocyclocheilus anshuiensis | reverse complement strand
TTTCATGACAAACATGTGTTTCCATGAATGGAATCTGATTCTTATTACTGTATTACAAAAATTAAGTATATACATAAAATAAAACGGTTTACATATCAGGACTGTGTGTTGTACCAGCTTTAAAGCAAATCATTGAAATAGATTTTTATTTAATTTTTGACATAATGAGAATCCAAGTTAATTGTCATGAAAATGTCACAAAAATGTTCT
>NW_015566372.1:0-210 GCF_001515605.1 Sinocyclocheilus anshuiensis | reverse complement strand
GGTCCTGTTAACGATATGAGATAGTAGGGGAGAGATAGAGGGTGGGTGGGGAGTGACCCCTGACAAACCTGAGAAAGCTGCCCAGATCCGAGAGAGGTCATCCGCGTTGGCATTCGCGGCTCCAGCTCGATGACGTACCTCAAAATGGAAGTCCTGGAGAGCGAAGAACCATCGGGTCACCCTGGCATTGGTATCCTTGGCGCGGGCCAT
>NW_015566371.1:0-210 GCF_001515605.1 Sinocyclocheilus anshuiensis | reverse complement strand
GGCAAAAACAAGTGTTGCATTTATAATTTTGTTCAGTGTATATATGGGTTAAACACTTGAATAAAAATGGTGAATAAAGGCATTAATTTAGTAAAATATTAATTTAAAAATGCATTTTTCACTAATAACATGACCCGTAAAATGAAAGAAAATGAGACCACTGCTAAGGAATAAAATAACACATTAGACACTGTCTGGATTTAAAAACAT
>NW_015566370.1:0-210 GCF_001515605.1 Sinocyclocheilus anshuiensis | reverse complement strand
AATCCAGCCATACTAATCATCAACAACAGCTGCGTTCGAAGAATCTAATTAGCCAGATCCTGATTAGCGCGATGATATAATCTTGGATGTGATATTTCATCTCGGATGTAATAAGCGACGTACGAAGAATGGGCCCCTGGATCAACTAGCCGAGTAGACAAATATTAAATGTTTATTCATAACCATGCTGAAAATAAGTCAATGTTAGCT
>NW_015566369.1:0-210 GCF_001515605.1 Sinocyclocheilus anshuiensis | reverse complement strand
TATGATCACTCCAGCTCACCAGATGGAAGACACTCAGAAACTCCTCCACATATCGGTCCAAAAGCCTTCTATCCTGCTGGATGTTTAGTAAAAAATCCTCAGCCCAGTCCATCTTCTTGTTGGGGTCCTGGATTCTGTCACGGTATGTGGTTGTAGAAAGCACACGACAAAGGAGTAAACGTTTATGGTCTTTAATTCCAACTTCAACAT
>NW_015566368.1:0-210 GCF_001515605.1 Sinocyclocheilus anshuiensis | reverse complement strand
TACGCATCCCTCCACTACGGCAAGCTCATGGCGGATCAGAAAGTAGGGTTGTACGTGCAGGTTGACATCCTTCTTGTACTTTGGCCAGCCAGACTGCTGATACGTACGCAGTTTAGTCAACACTGGGCAGTTGTTGCATGCAGTCTGGAAATCACCCTTGGAGACTGCACTAAAAGCAAATGAGATCAAAGCAACGGATTCAATTGTTTC
>NW_015566367.1:0-210 GCF_001515605.1 Sinocyclocheilus anshuiensis | reverse complement strand
ACTTGTGTCAGTGTACACTGTAAAGGGTAGTTGGAGATTGGGGTGTCCAAGGATAGGTGGTGATGTAAGGCATGCTTTTAAATACTCAAAAGCTTGTTGGCATTGTGACGTCCACTGAAATGATTGTCCTTTCTTTTTTAGGGTGTTGAGAGGCTCAGCAATCCTGGAGAAGTCTGGCACGAATCGATGGTACCACCCAGCCAATCCTAG
>NW_015566366.1:0-210 GCF_001515605.1 Sinocyclocheilus anshuiensis | reverse complement strand
ATCTGAGAAACCAAAAAAATAAATAAGTCATAATTTGTGAATATTTTTTGTATCATGTAGATATTGCTTGGTTGCCTTCAGGTGTGTCCAGTCAATCAAACACTGATTTCCTCAAAATTAACCTGAATCTTTATGACATTCTCCACAGAGGTGATTTGAGCATGGCAATGTACAATGCCACCTCTCACATACATGGCTTAGATTTGTCAT
>NW_015566365.1:0-210 GCF_001515605.1 Sinocyclocheilus anshuiensis | reverse complement strand
TTTTGCTGCATTGCCTCCAGAACCCCCAGGGTTTTCAAACCTTCTTTGAATCTGTTGAGTTAATATCAAGGAATTACTAACTTGAATAAAAGCCAAAGTTAAGAGAAGGCACCTTATTTGAATTTAATCAGTTATTTAATCACTTTATGCATCACAAATGTGACCCTGGGCCACAAAACCAGTCATAAGTGTCAATTAAAAAAAAAAAAA
>NW_015566364.1:0-210 GCF_001515605.1 Sinocyclocheilus anshuiensis | reverse complement strand
GGCTGAACGATTTTGGAAAATAATCTAATTGCGATATTTTTTTTATACCACTATTGCGATTTCATATACAATTATTTTTTAAAGCTCTTTATGTTCTGTATTAGTCAAAGACAAGCTATAAATCATTTTATAGTATGACTAATACGATATTAGATAGATTAAACTTAAATGTTCTTTTCTGTAGGCCAGGCCTATATGTTACGATGAAAT
>NW_015566363.1:0-210 GCF_001515605.1 Sinocyclocheilus anshuiensis | reverse complement strand
TAAAATGGAGGCAACATAAATCTAATTAAAAAAACACTAATGTTTAATAAGTAGTTATATTTTAATAACATTGTTTTAATAACATTGTTTTAATAATAATAATATTTTTTATAAATTGGATACATTTGTATAATTAATTGATTTACTATAAAATGATTGTTATTGTTGTTATTATTAATTCAAATAAATTATTAAACTGTAACTATTCAT
>NW_015566362.1:0-210 GCF_001515605.1 Sinocyclocheilus anshuiensis | reverse complement strand
TTGAAAATAAAAAAACAAAACAAAGAAGAGAGCATTGGCCCAAATCAATATATCCATTTCCTCGTGGTAATGGAATCCGTTTGTAATAGCAGTCTAAACACAATCGATTTGCAATCTTTCCTCTCCCTCCTGCCATCTCTTATTCTCCCTTTACTTTTGTCAATTTTTCTGCATCTTAAAGGCCAAAGGGTACGTGCAGATTGTTAGTGT
>NW_015566361.1:0-210 GCF_001515605.1 Sinocyclocheilus anshuiensis | reverse complement strand
GTCATCACTCCATCATTACACTGTTGTCTTAGGGCAAAACCTACTTAAACTTTGCCCCTCTGACACATAAAGGTGATGTGATCATTATGGGGTGTGAACATCTTTTCCTGATCAGCATAGGCCAACTCTATACCTCTTTTATCAATTTCCTCCACCGTCACTGTGCAGGGCTCTGAAATAAACCCAGCATGTCACTATCAGTGTCACAAT
>NW_015566360.1:0-210 GCF_001515605.1 Sinocyclocheilus anshuiensis | reverse complement strand
TATTATTTTTATTTATTTTTTTTCTCTTTAGGGGAGAGATGTGTTGTTATGCATGGGTGCTTTCAAGGGGTGTATCCAGGGGCAGAGGTCGAAGGAGAAATAAAGATGTCGACACTGCTAAAGGATGACTGTGTTCGGGTCTGTCTGTAAAATATAAACAAAACAAAGACTAGAACAACTGTGAGCATTATGGCTATGGTCATATTCAAT
>NW_015566359.1:0-210 GCF_001515605.1 Sinocyclocheilus anshuiensis | reverse complement strand
TGTGAGGAGGTGTTACTGAAATGGCACTGTTGAGGAATTACACATTGAGTAAAGTTTAACCACATTTACTTCAAGTGATTTGAAGTATCTTAATGTCTTGGCTCAGTTTTTGATTTCATTTTTGTACAGTGGTGAAATGACATGTTTTTCTCTATAATTCAAATTTTCAGACAAAAAAGTCAGGTTTTCGCTGTAAGTTAGGGACTCCCT
>NW_015566358.1:0-210 GCF_001515605.1 Sinocyclocheilus anshuiensis | reverse complement strand
TTTCCACGACATTCTAATTTATTGAGATGCACCTGTATTTATATTGAAAACAATTTTGTATTTGTATCGGGAAAAAATCATTATGATTTTAAGAAACTAAAATATAGGAAGCCAAAATGTAGTGGTGATGAATGGGAACATGTAAATTGTATGAATATATATATATATTTATTTTTTTTATTTATATATTATTATTCTTTTTATATATAT
>NW_015566357.1:0-210 GCF_001515605.1 Sinocyclocheilus anshuiensis | reverse complement strand
GGTTAGAGGTGCCAGCCTTAAGCCAAATAATTTTCCTAGAAAATCTATTAAGGCCATTTCAAGTATGTTAACAGAAAAATAAAATAAGTTAGATTACATTTCAGAGACTAAAATCTTCATTAAATGTACAGGTTGTATACCCATCAATACCAAGATGTACCCAGATTCCAAAGAATTTCAATTTGTCATTTCCTACAACAAATTATAAAA
>NW_015566356.1:0-210 GCF_001515605.1 Sinocyclocheilus anshuiensis | reverse complement strand
AATGTCTGATTAATCAAGCCTTGCAAACAGCTTATTTCTTTTAGCCTGCATGCAAGTATGAAAATGAGATTCGGAGCGCAGTACATTGTGCAGATTTGTTCATTCTTATCAGAACAAAGCCGGCGGCAGCTTATTTCATGGATCACTGGCACTGTCATCAGTGTAGCGCAGAGCAGGTGACAGCACTTCTTTCTGTGGCAAGAACAAAAT
>NW_015566355.1:0-210 GCF_001515605.1 Sinocyclocheilus anshuiensis | reverse complement strand
TCGTTATGGTTCAAGGCTTCTTTACTTTTGTCACACTTGCACCGGAAACACACACACACACACACAAAACAAAAACACATTGAGTGGATTCGAGTTTATGTTGGTGTTATAAAAAAAGTAACAAACGTGTCCCTCGCAGGGGCGGCGTTTCCGTATGGCAGAGTGTGGCAGTCGCCATACCCTAGCCCAGTCAGGTGTGCCGTGGAAAAT
>NW_015566354.1:0-210 GCF_001515605.1 Sinocyclocheilus anshuiensis | reverse complement strand
TACCCGACTACGCCACCCCAGAGGCTAATCTACCGGGGAATCGCCCGTTTCAAAATCACCAAAAGGCTCACAGGTTTGGTTAAGGCTGAGTCAGGACGTGAGACGGATGAAATATAAACACTTTATTGAAAATCAATAAGTAACAAACATGCAAAAAGAAAAAAGAAAAATGTACAACATACACAATTCTACCTCCACTCCAGGGCTGGG
>NW_015566353.1:0-210 GCF_001515605.1 Sinocyclocheilus anshuiensis | reverse complement strand
GCGCTTGAGGTGATGTGCAGACTTCCAGTTTGATTTGTCAGAGAGAAATCCAAAGGTCATGCGGAGACAGAAAGGGAATGAGAGTCATGAGCACAGCACTGGTAAGAGAAGCCATGCGATTCAGTGACCCCTTCAAGTGATCTGGTGTGAAGTAGGAGAAAAATTAACTCCAAATGGCAATGCATGACAACTTAGAAACAGTCCATTGCT
>NW_015566352.1:0-210 GCF_001515605.1 Sinocyclocheilus anshuiensis | reverse complement strand
TGTCCACCAAAGTACTAAACCGATCCCATTCAGTAGATTGCAATTACGATATGTGTCCATTTGCAACCTATTGAATGGGAACCCTTTAATAGGTTAGTGGGATAAATATCCACCAAAGTACTAAACCGAACCCATTCAGTAGATTGCAATTAGGATATGTGTCCTTTTACAATTTATTTAATGGGATCATAATAATAGGTTAGTGGGATA
>NW_015566351.1:0-210 GCF_001515605.1 Sinocyclocheilus anshuiensis | reverse complement strand
TTTAGCGCCACCCGCTGGACTGGAGTGTGAAGTGGCGAGAGGAGGGAAATAATACGGGAGAAATTACTTTGCATCTAAGGTGAGCTGATTTTTCGTTCTTAAAAAAAAAAACCGCTCTGCACAAATAAATGAAAAGGAATTAAAATTATAGCCTCACATGGTATTTTATCAACATCAACAGTCTTTGTGATTGAGGATTAGAGAAGAAAA
>NW_015566350.1:0-210 GCF_001515605.1 Sinocyclocheilus anshuiensis | reverse complement strand
GATAGCCTACTTGCACCTTTATAAACGACATACTCTTACTAAAATATAGCCACTAGATGGCAGTGAAAGACTAGAGTGAACAGCATTTATGCAGCTGAGTGTGTCAGATGAAACCCATTGTGACTTTTTTCCGCACTAAATATCATTTAAATGACTTTAGAAATAATCTTTATTTTCTCACTTTGTTTTCATTCTAAATATTTGCGTACA
>NW_015566349.1:0-210 GCF_001515605.1 Sinocyclocheilus anshuiensis | reverse complement strand
ACCATAGAGAATGAATGGGAAAAGTTAAGGGAAGTTAAGCTCAACAACGCAGAGACCCTTTTGCATCATCTTAGCTGTGATAATGTATGCATTATACTTTTATGTGTGATGTAAATGTCCCACAGAACCACCAAACCTTCAAGATCTGCTATACATATACTGTAAAATGATGATGATGATGATGATGATGATGATAATAATAATAATAAT
>NW_015566348.1:0-210 GCF_001515605.1 Sinocyclocheilus anshuiensis | reverse complement strand
ATGTTTTAATGGAAAAAGCTATATTTAAAATTTTTTTTTAAATGGATCACAACACCAAAGTTAATTGCATTGTAAATGTCATTTCATATTTGTCTTTAAGATTAAAGATTTTAAGATACTAAGTAAATTTATAATAATAATAAACAACAATTAGTTAATATTAATATAATTAATATATTAAATATATATTATCTTCAAAATATATTAAAT
>NW_015566347.1:0-210 GCF_001515605.1 Sinocyclocheilus anshuiensis | reverse complement strand
ATATGGATTTGGAATGACATGACTTGCGTAAATTATGACAGAAATGTATTTTTGGGTGAACTGCCCCTTGAACAGCCAGGACACATTGAAGCAAGCTGCTGTTAGAATGTGATAAAAATCCTAGAGGCAATGAATGTCTCGTTTAAGACAATCAATTTCCGCCATTTCTTTTCCTGTATCTCTGCTTAGAGCATTACTTTGTAGGAGAAT
>NW_015566346.1:0-210 GCF_001515605.1 Sinocyclocheilus anshuiensis | reverse complement strand
TTTCTTTTCACAGTCCAGATGATGTACTGAAGTTGTTGGCAAGTAGGGTAGATGACAGCAAAGATTTCAAAATCTGCGTGTCTCGCACAGACTTCTTTCAAAGAGCTATGGTACAGTGGCAGCGGCAAAAGAAAGGGACCCCTGGCAACACTTTGCGTGTAACATTTTTGGGGGAAGCAGGTGTTGATTCAGGTGCCATTAGAAAGGAAT
>NW_015566345.1:0-210 GCF_001515605.1 Sinocyclocheilus anshuiensis | reverse complement strand
TGCTGTGATAATCTGAATGTTTCTTAGCGTGTTTTTTAGGTGATTTCTAGGTGGTAGAGGACTATAGAGTGCAACATGTGGGTTCCGGAATTAAAAATCTGATTCATTTTTTGCATTTTCAGGGAACTGATTTTGACAAATAAAATTTAAATTTAAATACAGACCTACTATGAGCTATGAGGTTGTTAATTGATGGTATATGATGGTTAT
>NW_015566344.1:0-210 GCF_001515605.1 Sinocyclocheilus anshuiensis | reverse complement strand
TGCATGATCAAACATTTAGGTGAGATAATTATATATTTTTTAAAATTGTCAAAAAAAAAGTTTTAAATTAAAATAAAAAAATTCCCCCCACAAGAGTCACCTAAGAGGGTGAGGGGAATTCCCCCCATTTTCAAAAATGAAATTCAAGCCCTGAATGAATGTCTATAAAAATCTTGATTGGAGCATCACTATAAATAATTCTACATGATA
>NW_015566343.1:0-210 GCF_001515605.1 Sinocyclocheilus anshuiensis | reverse complement strand
TGATCAACATCCCACCCCTCCTGTGACCCATGGTTTGTCTGTGTGAGTATTCAGAGCCAGTGAGCAACTGACTTTCATAATAATAAAAAACTGCGTTAAAATAATTGTCGGCGTTAATCAATTGATGCGTTAACGTGATAATAACGCGTTAACTTGCCCAGCCCTAATAATAAATCTTTGAAAATCAAAATCTGGATTAGAATTTTTAAT
>NW_015566342.1:0-210 GCF_001515605.1 Sinocyclocheilus anshuiensis | reverse complement strand
GTGAAACTTCCATTATCATTTACGCAGCTTCAAGTCATTCCAACCGTGTAATTTTTTCCTTTTTCCTTCCATGAAACATAAAATTTTATTTTCGGCAGAATGCTTCTTTTTCCATTCGAGGACAGTAGATAAAGAATACCACTGTCAGACTAAAGAAAGCACCATAAATGTATGATAAAGGCAGTCTCATAAAGGTAGAAAGAAAATAAT
>NW_015566341.1:0-210 GCF_001515605.1 Sinocyclocheilus anshuiensis | reverse complement strand
GTGAAACTTCCATTATCATTTACGCAGCTTCAAGTCATTCCAACCCTGTAATTTTTTCCTTTTTCCTTCCATGAAACATAAAATGTTATTTTCGGCAGAATGCTTCTTTTTCCATTCGAGGACAGTAGATAAAGAATACCACTGTCAGACTAAAGAAAGCACCAAAAATGTATGATAAAGGCAGTCTCATAAAGGTAGAAAGAAAATAAT
>NW_015566340.1:0-210 GCF_001515605.1 Sinocyclocheilus anshuiensis | reverse complement strand
TTTTTATTTGTGAACTTATGTTCAGCTGTTCTTTTTAATAGTCAATTAACTTTTTAATAGTTAATTTTGGGTCATCGCCATAAAAGCTCTGTAAACACTGCCACAGAAATGAAGATATATCTTCGTGTTACTTTATAAAAACGAGTGACTTTTAGACTTTTAACATCATATTTAGTCATATTTGCGTTGTTTTATTTTTGTAATATCGAT
>NW_015566339.1:0-210 GCF_001515605.1 Sinocyclocheilus anshuiensis | reverse complement strand
GTATTTTTTTTATTTCTTTTAAGCCTTGTTTTTAGTTTTAGTTTTCCGTTTTAGTAATGTTAGTATTTTATAATTTCATTTAAGTTTTTCATCTACTCTTTATATTTTATTTTAACCATATTTCAAAGTATTTTTAATAGTTTTAGTTGTAGCTAACAACAACAGCACTAAACTGAATCAAATTTTGTGAAAGTTTGTTTTGCCAATTTT
>NW_015566338.1:0-210 GCF_001515605.1 Sinocyclocheilus anshuiensis | reverse complement strand
CATGACTACAGCACTTATTTAATTTCATATTAACAACACGGTCTCCGGTGGGGGATGCAGCTGTCGTGGGGTGCTCGCGTTATCAGCAGCAGGGATGCTAGTGCATTTGATAGCACTGGCTCATCTGTTACTAGCAGCACCTGCTAACATCATCGCCACTGTAAGAACATTTAGGATGGACGTGTTTAAAAACGCAGATACGTAGGTAAT
>NW_015566337.1:0-210 GCF_001515605.1 Sinocyclocheilus anshuiensis | reverse complement strand
GGTGTGGAACCGTCTCTGGTTTCGCTCAGCAGAGGCTCTGTCTCTGGGAAGAGCTGCGTGTTTATGGTGTGTTTTGCAGTGTCCGGTGCTGTTCTGGGCATGTCCGACACTACGGAGTGGATAAATTAGACAGCAGCGCAAGCAGCGGACTGCATTAATTAAGGAGCTGAGGGAAGAGCGTTCGGTCACCTTCAGAGGGAAGCCCTTAAT
>NW_015566336.1:0-210 GCF_001515605.1 Sinocyclocheilus anshuiensis | reverse complement strand
ATCACTTGCTCACCAGTGGATCCTTTGCAGTGAATGGGTGCTGTCGATTGAGAGTTCAAACTGATAAAAACGTAACGGTAATCCACAAGTAATCATATTTGTTTAGAGCTGTTTTGGACTTTTTGCTTGTAAACAGTGCTTGATCTATGCATATTTCTCTCCTTGTACAATTGAGATGACTTTTTCACTAGAGAATGCACTATTGTGGAT
>NW_015566335.1:0-210 GCF_001515605.1 Sinocyclocheilus anshuiensis | reverse complement strand
AACTCCTTTTTATCTTTTTCCATATCCACATGTCATTCCAAACCCGTGTGACTTTTTGTCCTCTGTGGAACACAAAAAAATATATTTTGAAGAAAGTCAACGCTCCTATTTTCCATTCAGTAAAAGCATACAGTAACTAGGGATTGTAAAGCTTCTTTTATTCTATTTTCCACATGCTCTAGGGGAGAAAAGTTTAAAATATTACTTAAT
>NW_015566334.1:0-210 GCF_001515605.1 Sinocyclocheilus anshuiensis | reverse complement strand
CAGCTCCTCCTCTGTGGTAAAGGCATCTTCATCATCATCATCATCGTCCTGCACGTTTGCAAACGCCAGCTCACCCTCCGACACCTTCGTCTGAAACACAGGGGCAGCCATACGTTGAGAAATCATATGTGTGTATATATAATCATTTTTTTTTCAAATAGTTTTATTTTTTATTACATTAATACTTCATTACTCATTGAGTTACAAGAT
>NW_015566333.1:0-210 GCF_001515605.1 Sinocyclocheilus anshuiensis | reverse complement strand
TGGCTATCATTGAATTTTTCAATTCATTCAGTTGATTCGTAAAAACTGATTCAGTGATTTCTTGATTCACAAATTCAGGTTCAAAACAAGTAACTGTCATACGATAGAGTCATTTACTCAACCAATTCATTCAAAAATATTAGTTCTTACAGGAACAAAACATTATTAATCCTTCTTTGGCTTCATTTAGAACCATTTTCATTGGTGGAG
>NW_015566332.1:0-210 GCF_001515605.1 Sinocyclocheilus anshuiensis | reverse complement strand
GAAGGCGGCAAATTATCAGTAGTATTAAAATGAGCTAAGTTAGAAGTCCAATTAACTTAACGATCCGACTTCCCTGGTGGGGTTCTGTCATTTATCAATTGTACAGCGTATGTAAATACATAAATAAACTTTTGGTGTGTTCTATAACCCTTTCTAACCACCACATGGTGTGATCTTAGCTAGCCAGCTAGGTTAGCCAGCTGTAGGGAT
>NW_015566331.1:0-210 GCF_001515605.1 Sinocyclocheilus anshuiensis | reverse complement strand
GAAGGCGGCAAATTATCAGTAGTATTAAAATGAGCTAAGTTAGAAAACCAATTAACTTAACGATCCGACTTCCCTGGTGGGTTTCTGTCATTTATCAATTGTACAGCGTATGTAAATACATAAATAATCTTTTGGTGTGTTCTATAACCCTTTCTAACCACCACGTGGTGTGATCTTAGCTAGCCAGCTAGGTTAGCCAGCTGTAGGGAT
>NW_015566330.1:0-210 GCF_001515605.1 Sinocyclocheilus anshuiensis | reverse complement strand
ACAGTAACTTTTATTTGGTAAAAAAAATCAACATGACCTCAAAATGGACCTGATTTACCTGAATTTGCTGTTTTTTATGCTTTTGTCCATTTTTATCTTTCAATTAGCACAGGATTTGCATTTGTCTTTTGAAACGGGTTAACCGTAGGCCTCATTGATCTGAGTTTATGCACTTCAGTTTTTGAGTGAAAAAAAGCATTATTTTTGGAT
>NW_015566329.1:0-210 GCF_001515605.1 Sinocyclocheilus anshuiensis | reverse complement strand
ACAGTAACTTTTATTTGGTAAAAAAAATCAACATGACCTCAAAATTGACCTGATTTACCTGAATTTGCTGGTTTTTATGCTTTTGTCCATTTTTAACTTTCAATTAGCACAGGATTTGCATTTGTCTTTTGAAACGGGTTAACCGTAGGCCTCATTGATCTGAGCTTATGCACTTCAGTTTTTGAGTGAAAAAAAGCATTATTTTTGGAT
>NW_015566328.1:0-210 GCF_001515605.1 Sinocyclocheilus anshuiensis | reverse complement strand
ATGTGGAGATTAATGTTTTAAATATAAAATTTTGAATACAGAAATTATACGCTAAAAATTAAACCAAATCTGCCAGCAGGTGGCGGCAAGCCACTGTTTTTATCACTGAATCATTCATTGTATTTTTATATATATATATATATTTTTTTTTTTTCAAATGGCTGCATCATTCAGGAATGAAGCAAGTGACTGTCTTTATGAACTGACGGA
>NW_015566327.1:0-210 GCF_001515605.1 Sinocyclocheilus anshuiensis | reverse complement strand
ATTACATATTGTAAAAAGGGGCATAATATGTCTCCTTTAACAGAATGATTACAATTGTGATGGATTTTTTAGGAGATTGTCTTGTCATTTTTATTGATAGGGATTCATTTGCTGAAACGGTTTGTATTCTTAGATTTTATGTTGCAATGGTTAAATTTAGTTTTAGTAATTTAGTTTAGTTTTTGTTTTTTTTATTAGTTTTTTATATAT
>NW_015566326.1:0-210 GCF_001515605.1 Sinocyclocheilus anshuiensis | reverse complement strand
ATCGCTTCTAAATGTTTTTCCATTTCACTCAAATCCAAATGTCAAATTTTAGGAAATTTCTACTGTTTTCTTGCATTTTAAGAAGTAAAATAATGAGAATTCAGCGTGATAAGATTAATTTCCTTGTTTTGTTCATGAAAGAGTTTACGGATTGAATGTTTGGTGTGCATGTGGGTGAACCCGAATTGCCCCTGTTGACTGATTTGTCAA
>NW_015566325.1:0-210 GCF_001515605.1 Sinocyclocheilus anshuiensis | reverse complement strand
TTTATTGAGTTCAGTGGCGTATACAATTTCCCGAAATGCTTGATCAGTAGTCGCAGATAATTTGCAGACTAACATAAAAACTAGGCTAGTCTGCTGCAAGTTAGTGATTTTAATACAAAGCTTCCAAAGCTGCAGATGAGAGTTTTAATACGTACCACAATGTTAATACGTATTTGTGACACGTACGTGACGTATGCACGGTTTTGTGAT
>NW_015566324.1:0-210 GCF_001515605.1 Sinocyclocheilus anshuiensis | reverse complement strand
AGAGTAAATCCTTTTCACTGAACACGTTAAAAATAAGTTTGAAAAGTTGTCGGAAGTGTGGTGGTGGTGACGTTGAAGGCGAGCGACCGTGATGCTGTACGTTTATAGCCTAAGTTTAGCTTTTAAGTTCTGGTGCTTTTATTTAGGTTCCAAAATTCATAAAAGTATATTATTTTGTGAAGATTATCTTGATGGACAAAATGTGTAAGT
>NW_015566323.1:0-210 GCF_001515605.1 Sinocyclocheilus anshuiensis | reverse complement strand
CTATAATTAACCTACAATAATAATAAAAATAATAATACATGTATTATAGGTTGCATGCTTACAAATTAATTATTTAATTAATTATTATACAAAATTATTATTAATTATATAATTATATAATAATTATAATAATTATAATTAATATATTTAATACTTGTAATATAACCTATAATTAACCTATAATAATAATAATAATAATAATAAATATAT
>NW_015566322.1:0-210 GCF_001515605.1 Sinocyclocheilus anshuiensis | reverse complement strand
GAATTTTTGAAGAGTTTCCAGAAGCTTTTCCCTGACAACTTCACTCCAAAGATTCACTTTCTGGTTCACTATCCTCGATTAATCAAACAGCACGGTCCACTGAGAGCACATTGGTGTCTCAGGTATGAGGCCAAACACCTGTACTTTAAACGTCTTTCATCGATTGTAAACAATTACCAGAATATTGCAAAGACTCTGGCAAAGCGCTAT
>NW_015566321.1:0-210 GCF_001515605.1 Sinocyclocheilus anshuiensis | reverse complement strand
AGCTGTAATGGAAAAAAAAAACAACAACAAAAAATTACTGATTATGTTTTCTGGTGATTAAAGAGATGTTTAAAAGTTTCTCTCTCTCTCTCTCACCCACCGCTTCACTCACCCCCACACTTTTATCTGTTAACATTAGATAATGCACTGTGAATTAACTTGAACATTTTGATTAACATCAACAAACATTAATAAATGCTGTGAAAATAT
>NW_015566320.1:0-210 GCF_001515605.1 Sinocyclocheilus anshuiensis | reverse complement strand
GCCAGGAGTTTGATTGACAGGCGATCTGACCAATCATAACGCAGACAAACCAGACAGGAAACAAGTCAAGTTTCTGTGGTTGAAACAAGATCCCTTCTGATGTTCATTCATGTTTATTTTGTGCTATAACTAATAAAGAGGAAGAGATGATCGGTTTACGTGGCGCTACAGCAATCTGTCACGACACATTAAAGAGCCACAAAATGGTAT
>NW_015566319.1:0-210 GCF_001515605.1 Sinocyclocheilus anshuiensis | reverse complement strand
GATTTTAGGAGAAATATCTGAGACCAAGCTGATACTTAAACTCCATTAAGTCTCCAGAGCAACAACATTCTACTCTGGCACCATGTGAAAAAAGGAGGAAAAGAGACTCACGGTGAGAGAAAGAAAGCATGTCGGTTTCAGAGCAATAAACTCTCTGAAAATAACTGTGTGTGTGTGTGAGTGTGTGAGTGTGTGAGTGTGAGTGTGAGT
>NW_015566318.1:0-210 GCF_001515605.1 Sinocyclocheilus anshuiensis | reverse complement strand
TCTTCTTTTTAACTTTTTATTAATCAAAGAATCCTGAAAAAAAAACATCACAGGTTCAAAAAAAATATGAAGCATTGCATGTTTTGAATATATACATATAAATATATACACACACACACACACAGTTCAGACAAAAGGAATTAACTTAATTTAGCTTATTTTTTATTTTTTTGTTCAAGTCCATTTGTAAAGTCCAGTTAATTCTAAATC
>NW_015566317.1:0-210 GCF_001515605.1 Sinocyclocheilus anshuiensis | reverse complement strand
GCAGTAAGTTATATTTTTTATTTTGGCAGATAGCTCCTCACATGCGCAATTCACCTTCAATGAAGCTCTTCCCACAGTAATAGCATCATCAGTGAAGCTCCTCCCACAAGAATCGCATCATCATTGAAGCTCCTCCCACTGTAATTCAGCAATAAATGCTGGAACATTCCCATCAGTTTACAAGTGAAGACTAGGCAAGTTTATTTATAT
>NW_015566316.1:0-210 GCF_001515605.1 Sinocyclocheilus anshuiensis | reverse complement strand
GGGTAAACTTCTATAGCAGTGAATGGGAGACTACCACAAATATATATTTTTTGCATTCCCATTTGCCAAATAGCAAAAGAAAAACTCCATGATAGTGTTTTCATTGTTTAAAAAAAATAGTAAGGGACTGATCAGAGTGAGAGAACGATGTCAAATTGACCGTCACTCCCATAGACGCTGTATTAACTCGTTTGTGTGTGTGTGTGTGTG
>NW_015566315.1:0-209 GCF_001515605.1 Sinocyclocheilus anshuiensis | reverse complement strand
TGTAGCACTTTTATGCATTTTATTGTACTCCCCATTTGCCTTTAACAGCCTATTCATTTTAGCTCTGTTTTTAGATATGTTCATTCTCATAACTCTTGTATTTCTGCAGCAAGGATAATGGGTTTCATCTTTGAGATTTCTCTCTGATTTATTACACAGAGCCACCCCAATCTCTCTCTCTCTCTCTCTCTCTCTCTCTCTCTCTCTCT
>NW_015566314.1:0-210 GCF_001515605.1 Sinocyclocheilus anshuiensis | reverse complement strand
CATTTTAAAATGTTTAAAATGTTAAAGTGTGATATAGACATACATAAGGTGTATAGATGTATTTTTTGTTTTTTTTGTTTTCAAATGAAATGAAATGAAATGTATTTATTTTCAGAAGGGAGACTTCAATAGTATCCTTTCATTAAAATGGTTTCAAGTTAATCCTTTGTAATAAAGGATTTGTTCACTCAAATAACTTGTTCTTATTCT
>NW_015566313.1:0-210 GCF_001515605.1 Sinocyclocheilus anshuiensis | reverse complement strand
TAGCTATTATTTATTGATAAAAAATATTATTACATTTTTAAAAACGGAGATAGTTTGGATAAAGAGTGAAATAATTAATTACATTTTTTGAGTTATATAAATAGTAAAACTATTTATTTACTTTTTTTTTAATGCCTGTCTATCAGTTGTGTAACTGTAAGCTTAATTATTTACCAAAAGGACAACGGTGTCACCAAAGAGACATTATAT
>NW_015566312.1:0-210 GCF_001515605.1 Sinocyclocheilus anshuiensis | reverse complement strand
CCAGAATAATGTAAAGCATTTTTATTGTCAACTGAAACTATAGTACATGTTTATTTTTATAAAGTTTTATTTTATTTATTTAAATGAAGAGAATTATGTGTTTTGTAAGTTCAATAAACTTAAATAAATGTTGAATACTTTTTTTAAATTGCATGATGAATGATCTGCTTTAGTAGCATGGTAGTAAAACATGCTGTCATATATAATTAT
>NW_015566311.1:0-210 GCF_001515605.1 Sinocyclocheilus anshuiensis | reverse complement strand
TACTTGGATATCACACTTTTCAATTAATTCAATTTTGAGTACATTCAGATTTATAATGGGTCTGGTTCTCATCTTATTGATGAACAGGTATTGTAGTCTGTGAGTAAAGCTGCAAATTCCACCATTAACTTCAGTTGCCTCTGTAATAATCTTCTGATATCTGTCTGTTAGCGAAAGGACAATCGCGCTTGGGCTTTAGTACAAGGCAAC
>NW_015566310.1:0-210 GCF_001515605.1 Sinocyclocheilus anshuiensis | reverse complement strand
ACAGTAATTATGTTTTTCCTCCAAACCTTTGTGTAGATATTTACAAACTATATAAAATATTATATTATAGAATGTGGAGATTTATTCTTATCTTGTTGCAGATGGCGTTTTGTGATTGAAATTTTTTTTCCTTTTTTTTCCTTTTATAATTTTCTTTCTTCAGAGATTAAAAATTTAATTTAAAGCAAACATATTTGTAGAACTGGTTGA
>NW_015566309.1:0-210 GCF_001515605.1 Sinocyclocheilus anshuiensis | reverse complement strand
GTGTCACGCTCGTTCAGTGGCCTCGTTTTGCTTCGACGGCTTTCACCCGTGTGTGTGTGTGTGTTGTTGTTGTTACTCACTCAGGCGGGTATAGTCGCAGCTCCTCAATGTTCCCCAGGAAGCCAAACAGAGTTCTCATCTGATCACTGCTCACCGCCGACGACAGGTATTTTCCCAAAAGTCTTGGGGATCATCAAGATGTTTTCTGGC
>NW_015566308.1:0-210 GCF_001515605.1 Sinocyclocheilus anshuiensis | reverse complement strand
TACTTATAATTTTAATGATTTTCTATTACCTATTATTATGCACTTGTCAAATACTTTTTGTCTTTGGTTTAATTTGAATTATGAATGTATCTTTTATTCAGAACCAAAAAGTGTTTATTCAGAACCAAAATGTAATTATTTTTAAATCATATTTCTGAGTTGGAGACATTTTGTTTCCTTGATTTATGAATGATAAATGATTCCAAAAAA
>NW_015566307.1:0-210 GCF_001515605.1 Sinocyclocheilus anshuiensis | reverse complement strand
AGCGATTCGTTGATTCATTCACACCCGTCTGTACAGCGATTCGTTTATTCATTCACTCCCGTCTGTACAGCGATTCACCCGTCTATGAAGAGATGTTCCTCCAGACCGGCCTCCTGCAGAACGTCGTGATGCTGTGGCGCTGAATCAGGACCATCTGAACATCACGACACGTCTGATGTACAGCGATTCGTTGATTCATTCACACCCGTC
>NW_015566306.1:0-210 GCF_001515605.1 Sinocyclocheilus anshuiensis | reverse complement strand
GCTTCTGACTGAATCACTATCAATTTATATGTAATTCATACAGTGAAGACTATACAGTATTTTATTTTTCCATTTGATTATTCAATTTCTGTAGTATTTCTTAAGACATGTTAAATAAACTGAGGCTCCTGAATCTGAAAATCTTTAAAAAGTTTATTTAATTTGTATATTTTTTATATTGTATTTGTCCTATTGTTTATTTATTTTTAT
>NW_015566305.1:0-210 GCF_001515605.1 Sinocyclocheilus anshuiensis | reverse complement strand
AAGCAAATATATTGCGCTCTGAAGTTGGCGTGAAATAAAAGTTCACCTTATCTGTTTTCTACAGTAAATGCATGTTATTGTCATCGTTTAGTTCTCTCAAACCCATCCAGTAAACAGCCGATGAATGAAACAAAGTGCAGACTCAACATTTTTGTATTTTTCGACAATCTGTCAAAATGTATGTAGTTGTTATCCATTGCTCATGTACGT
>NW_015566304.1:0-210 GCF_001515605.1 Sinocyclocheilus anshuiensis | reverse complement strand
GTGTATTTATATATGCATAATAAATATTCACAGTACACACACATATATATTATGTAAACAAAAACTTTTTTGAATGCGATTAATCGCGATTAATCGTTTGACAGCACTACTTAATTTCCAGCAATATCGTCTTGATTGCACAGATACTATTTGAACTGAACTGAGCTGAGCTGGATGATGACATCACTGAATCAATGATGAACTGACTTG
>NW_015566303.1:0-210 GCF_001515605.1 Sinocyclocheilus anshuiensis | reverse complement strand
CCTCGCGCCAGAGTTGAAAGGAGGGAAAGCGCGCTTTATTAAAACTGTCTCGAACCTCATTGTTTCATGTCCCGCGGCAAAGAAAAAGCTCGAGCTTGGTTCTGCCCGCGCCAGTGAAAAATATACACACATCGCCCCCCTTAAAGCTCTTTTTCTTTCTCCTCTCTCGCTTTCCCTCCCGACGCGCGGGAGAGCTTTGGGGAGCCTCGT
>NW_015566302.1:0-210 GCF_001515605.1 Sinocyclocheilus anshuiensis | reverse complement strand
GAATCAAAAAGGAGTCACCAAAACAACACCAGAAGCAGAATGTATTGTCAGATTGAAATGTTTGTGTCAAATGCAAACACCAAGCTGAAAATAAATCACAATAAACAAGGAAACTGAATTGTAGAAATACTTTGAAGGTATTCAAATATGAACACAAAGTTCATATTTGTGATATTACTGGCCAATATTAGAGAAATTTTAGATCACAGT
>NW_015566301.1:0-210 GCF_001515605.1 Sinocyclocheilus anshuiensis | reverse complement strand
GTCTGGAGAGCGTCCGGCCCCGATCCAGAACCAGCCCGCCGTCAAGCCTGCCGATCGTCCCTCAGTCAAGTCCGCCGGCCGCTCCGTTGTCAAGCCCGCAGGCCGTTCCTCAGTCAAGGCCACCGGCCGCTCCAAAGTCAAGCCCGCTGGCCGTTCCTCAGTCAAGTCCGCCGGCCGCTCCGATGTCAAGCCCGCCAGCCGTTCCACAGT
>NW_015566300.1:0-210 GCF_001515605.1 Sinocyclocheilus anshuiensis | reverse complement strand
CAGAGCCAGAGCAATAGAGGACAATTATAGTCTGCATCATGGTTGTTTAAACCAATGATCCTTAAGCTGTGTTGCCAGAAAGGCGTCTCCCATCATCTTACTCAGCACAGTCGAGGAAGAGAAGTCGCTGCCTCACTATTTCAACATTTTTTTTGGCATTACATCGTAGGAGGTCAGCCCACACCTATTTCTAACCACACATGCTCACCA
>NW_015566299.1:0-210 GCF_001515605.1 Sinocyclocheilus anshuiensis | reverse complement strand
CTGGTCTTTTTACCAGGAAATTTAGCTTTCCTTTACCAGTCTGGATTAATGTTTTCTTTCACCTTCATTAGCAGCTAAATGGGAAGTGGTTTCGGAGCATAAGGACATAAGAAGCCAAGACTCTTCTGAACATAAGGAGAACCACAAAGCAGTTCCTGTTGAGAACCGCAGGCAGGGAACAGAACCTTCCAGACGCATCCTGATTGACAC
>NW_015566298.1:0-210 GCF_001515605.1 Sinocyclocheilus anshuiensis | reverse complement strand
ATATATCACTATTGTACAGTAGAATATGTCGTTTTCAAAGTAATAAAATAATAAAAATAACAATAATAATAATAATAATAATTAAAAATTGTTTAAGGAATAATTACACAATTGTTCTTCCATAGTTTACTTGTAACAGGAATAAAATGGAATTTGAGAAAAAAATTATTTCCTAAAAAATGTACTAATAAATTGTTAAACTGAATAAGT
>NW_015566297.1:0-210 GCF_001515605.1 Sinocyclocheilus anshuiensis | reverse complement strand
TAGACAAAAAGCATATAATTTGCTGTAAAAACTGCATTGGTGTTCAGTAAAACTAATGTCTCTGTTTTTTGGTTCACAGGTGGTGGCGGCGGTGGCGGCGGCGGCTTCGGATTCGGTGTTGGTTCTGGATATGGTGGTGGTGCCGGATACGGTGGTGGTTCTGGATATGGTGGTGGTGCCGGATACGGTGGTGGCAGTGGCTTCAGCAGT
>NW_015566296.1:0-210 GCF_001515605.1 Sinocyclocheilus anshuiensis | reverse complement strand
GAAGAAGTTTGTTCTTGTGCGTTATTCATGTTCGGTTAAGCTTCTATTTATATTCACTGATCAATGTTTACATGCGAGTTAAAGCGTAAATTAAATCTGTCATAACAAGCGATCGATTCTCTTCAGAAAATCTGTACTAAACTGCTCTATTCATATGGATTAGTTCGATCTCTTTATGAAGTTTTTGAAGCTTCAAAGTGGTAGTTGCGA
>NW_015566295.1:0-210 GCF_001515605.1 Sinocyclocheilus anshuiensis | reverse complement strand
GCTCTGTACACAAACTGAAGAGGATCCAGCAAGGGTCCAGTGATGGATTTCAGATAGGAAATACCAGTCTCTCAAATGACTTCATGACCACAGACGAGAGCGCAACAGGTCTGTAGTAATTAAGTCCAGTGATTTTGGGTTTTTTGGGGACCGGAATGATAGTGAAGCATTTGAAGCAGCAGGGAACTTCACACAGCTCCAGTGATCTGT
>NW_015566294.1:0-210 GCF_001515605.1 Sinocyclocheilus anshuiensis | reverse complement strand
CGTGAGGTCGAGCTAGTGCAAGACGAGCATTTGTGGTTAAAAAGTGTACAATTTCTTTCTTTCTTTCTTTAGAAAATGACCGATCATCTCGCTAGATAAGACCCTTATTCCATGGCTGGGATCGTGTAGAGCCATTTGAAGCTGCATTGAAACTGCAGTTTGGACTTTAAAGGGGTCATATGATGCGATTTCAAATTGTCCTTTCTCTTT
>NW_015566293.1:0-210 GCF_001515605.1 Sinocyclocheilus anshuiensis | reverse complement strand
CATGAGTTTTGTGGAGTAATTTTATGATGGTTTTACGTTTTTTGACGCCTCTGTATGGAAAAGAGCAATCTGTACATTAACAAAAAAATCTTCCTTGTTCCAAAAAAGAGAGCAAGTCATATGGGTTTGGGATGACATAAGGGGAGAGTAAAAGATAACAGAATCATTTTTGTGTGTACTGTACCTATAACTACCAAAGCAGATTTTACA
>NW_015566292.1:0-210 GCF_001515605.1 Sinocyclocheilus anshuiensis | reverse complement strand
ATGCAGCATGAGTCTGGTTTCACCCTGTTTGTTTTTTCCTCCATTTCTGTCACTAATGGAGTTTGTGTTCCTTGCCACTGTCACCACCTAGCTTGCTTAGTTGGCAATATTATTGACTTGACTGCATGATCACATTGGATAAGTCAAGTCACCGTTATTTATATAGCGCTTTATACAATACAGATTGTGTCACACCAGCTTCACAATGTC
>NW_015566291.1:0-210 GCF_001515605.1 Sinocyclocheilus anshuiensis | reverse complement strand
GATCTTCTTTCTCCTCTTTCTCTCTCCTCTTGCTCACAGATGGCGGCTTGTGGTTCTGATGGTTGCTGGGTTTTGGCTGAGGTGGTTTGGCTTTTCTCTGTTTCTGTTCCTGGGTTTGGATTTCAATGTCTATATTGCTAATGGTTGCTGTAGATCGACCTGTTGAGTTAAGAATGTCCCGACTTGGAGATTTAGGGGGCAAGTGTGGGT
>NW_015566290.1:0-210 GCF_001515605.1 Sinocyclocheilus anshuiensis | reverse complement strand
TGCATAAACACCGCCTCCAGAGCAAGACATCGACGAATAGTCATCATCTCACCATAGGCCCCGCCCACTGGTGATCAGTCGCTTATCGGCTGACACTTGTTTACACTGAATGCGACGCGTCAAAGATCGAATCTTCACTGACAGACAGACAGCAGCTCTACTGATACACCAGGAAATTACACCACTTTAACAAAGAAAGAAGAAAGAGGA
>NW_015566289.1:0-210 GCF_001515605.1 Sinocyclocheilus anshuiensis | reverse complement strand
CAACTTGTTTCCGGGAAAAATGGATTTTGAGTTCTCAGTCCCAAAAACCAAAGGGACCATCCAGACTTTCATCAGTGACAGAAACAAAAGCAAACATCTGTCATAGTATGGGGGTGCAGCAGAGCAAACAGAATATGTGCGATGGTACCAATTGACATGGAGGCGTATACTGGGATTGTACAGAGATATATACTGCCATCAAGATGATGT
>NW_015566288.1:0-210 GCF_001515605.1 Sinocyclocheilus anshuiensis | reverse complement strand
ATTATGCATTTCAGTAAGTATACAGTAAATATACATGGATTATTTACAGTGCGGTGTGGATGAGGTGATATATGTTTGTTTAACGCTGTGAATGTAGAGATAGCTGCCGGTTAGCAAATTAGCTCCGCTCTGGACCACGGATGATACTGTGTTGTCATGGAGAGATGCTGGATACAGGAGTGAGCTGATGAGGTGAGAGATGCTGTGAAG
>NW_015566287.1:0-210 GCF_001515605.1 Sinocyclocheilus anshuiensis | reverse complement strand
GTCCCACTTAAGTGGTTCAAAAATATCACTCAAAAGTTCAACTAATTGCAATTAATGTCATTTTAAACTGTAATATATTTGAAATCAAGTACAAATAATACGCATTTATGTGGTCAAAAACATTACATTTAATTCACACTTAAGTGTATTGTTAATTAACTGACATTATAGTATATTTTAGTTAACATTAATTGCTTGTCAGTACATTAG
>NW_015566286.1:0-210 GCF_001515605.1 Sinocyclocheilus anshuiensis | reverse complement strand
GTTTACTATCCTTTTTACTATCCACAAATATAGCATAAACACACACAAAAATGTGAGTGTGTGTGTGTGTGTGCGTGTGCGTGTGCGTGTGTGTTTAAAATTATTTTATTTGTAAAGGTTTTTCGCATTATGCTTTCAATTCAGTATTTTATAACAAAGTGGTTAAAAATCATTTCTTATAAAAGTTATTAAATTGTCTGCATGTTGTGT
>NW_015566285.1:0-210 GCF_001515605.1 Sinocyclocheilus anshuiensis | reverse complement strand
CAATGCCTGTGATATATGTCTAGATTTTTGAGGGCCAACAGAAAGATTTGTATCTCAGTTTATTTTTTCATACATGGAAAAAATATGATGTGAAATTGTAAACATACAGTAAAGAAAAGTAGGCTATGCTGTGCAGATACTAAACAAAACTCAATTATTTGCCACTTTTAAAGGGGTCATGAACTGCATTTTTTTATTATTTTATAATGT
>NW_015566284.1:0-210 GCF_001515605.1 Sinocyclocheilus anshuiensis | reverse complement strand
GAGTTTAGGAGCTTCTCCAGGTTTTTGTTGATACCAGGCCATACAAGTATATGAACCTACACAGCCATTGCTCACTACTGTGTTTGTTTTGCAGTTTATAGTGAATGATTCACCAATCTGAACCATTTTTACAGAGGGAGTCTGAGTCACAGTCACCTGCCCACTGAAACCTAAAAACATAGTTAGAGTTAGAAAGAGCAGGGTCTATGT
>NW_015566283.1:0-210 GCF_001515605.1 Sinocyclocheilus anshuiensis | reverse complement strand
TTATATAAACTGTTTTATGTCTTTTTATATTCTCTCTCTTCTCTCTTTTGCTTTATTCTCACTCATTCACTCTCAAGAATAAAGAATCTTTTAGGCATGATAAACAAGAGTTTACATTGCCAAAGCATTAATAAACATTACACATACACCCGCACACATATGTACACATAACAGAGGCATCATGTTTGTTCATTGTATAGCAATTTTTTT
>NW_015566282.1:0-210 GCF_001515605.1 Sinocyclocheilus anshuiensis | reverse complement strand
ATTTGACTTCAGTTTAGCTACTAATAAAGGTATACTAGCTATAACATACTTTTAGAATATTTTCTATATTAAATATTAAAAAGTGTATACTGTATTATTAATAATATAAATATTCATAAAATTATGTTTGTATTGTATATTTATCTTATTAATTACCTTTTATTTACCCCCAGCCAAACTACTATTATTTATTTATTTATTTATTTATGT
>NW_015566281.1:0-210 GCF_001515605.1 Sinocyclocheilus anshuiensis | reverse complement strand
TGGGGACTTGTGTCACCGTGGGGACCTAAATTGAGGTCCCCATGGATACAAAAGCTTATAAATCAAACAGAATTAGTTTTTTTGAGATTGTAAAAATGCACAAAGTTTTAGGTGTAGGGTTGGTTTAGGTGTAGGGTTGGTAGGGTGATGGAAAATAAAAACCATTACACCTATGGAGAGTCCCTACAAAGATAGTGAACCAGACTGTGT
>NW_015566280.1:0-210 GCF_001515605.1 Sinocyclocheilus anshuiensis | reverse complement strand
TTATCATGGTTTCCACAAAAAAATTAAACAACACAACTATTTTCAACGTTGATAATAAGACGAATTTTTTTCTGAAGGATCTTGTGACAATGAAGACTGGAGTAATTCAGCTGAAAATTAAACTTTGCCATCATAGGAATAAATTACTTTATAAATATTTAATAAATATTTTAAAATATATTAAAATAGAAAACATTTATTTTAAATTGT
>NW_015566279.1:0-210 GCF_001515605.1 Sinocyclocheilus anshuiensis | reverse complement strand
AATAATCCACAGGAAGTGGCGAAGTCATGCATTCTGCGACGAAAGCTTGTTAACAGCTGCTCTATGCGGTAATATACAGGACATCGGCCAGGGCATCCAAACGCTCGCCAAACATTCCTCAAATATGCATCTGAAACATGTAAGTAGTAGCAACTTCACATGGCTGCTCGCTCTAACGTTAACCTATAAAAATGTGCGCTATTTCAGTGT
>NW_015566278.1:0-210 GCF_001515605.1 Sinocyclocheilus anshuiensis | reverse complement strand
TAAATTTAAGCTCTGGTAATGATATTAGATGTTGATGAAATGTATGTTAAGTATACCAAACTACTGTTAATGTCAATTCCACTCACCGTTTTTTTTCAGAAATTTCAGATGTTGTCTATGAATACAGAAAATAGATCCATATGGCAGGGAGTCATGAGGAGTGTAATTTTTAGTGCTATCGTATAACTTCAAATATTATTCATTGTGCAT
>NW_015566277.1:0-210 GCF_001515605.1 Sinocyclocheilus anshuiensis | reverse complement strand
CATTACTTTTAAAAGAAGTAATCAGTAATCAGTAATTTAATTACACTTCCAGAGTAACTTGCCCAACACTGGTTATGTATTGGTATTGATATCCTATTATTATTATTTTTTATCTGTTAAACCCACGTGAGCTGTGTTACTGTCAATCTTGGCCAGGACGCTCTCGTAAAAGAGATTTTCCTGGTAAAATAAAGGTTATAATAATAATAA
>NW_015566276.1:0-210 GCF_001515605.1 Sinocyclocheilus anshuiensis | reverse complement strand
AGTTCCTCCCCCCACCCCACTTAACCAGAGCGCTCAATACTACATCCACCTCCACCTTGTAAAATCATCGTCCCGATGATCACACCATTACATTTCTTTTACACTTCTAAAACTTTATACAAATTATCCTTCCATCACTTCTTTTATTTTATAAATCACCTGCAATAAATGATTTAAGACTGTCATAATTCCCTGAGACTCTCCATGACT
>NW_015566275.1:0-210 GCF_001515605.1 Sinocyclocheilus anshuiensis | reverse complement strand
TGTTGTGATGTGATGTGTTGAGTTGTGATGTGTTGAGTTGTGTTGAGTTGAGTTGAGTTGTGATGTGATGTGTTGAGTTGTGATGTGTTGTGTTGAGTTGGGATGTGATGTGATGTGATGTGATGTGATGTGTTGAGTTGAGTTGTGTTGTGTTGTGTTGTGTTCTGTTGTGTTGTGTTGTGATGTGATGTGTTGAGTTGAGTTGAGTTG
>NW_015566274.1:0-210 GCF_001515605.1 Sinocyclocheilus anshuiensis | reverse complement strand
TAACAGCAAAAATCTTTTGTAACATTGTAATAATAATTAATAATAATTTATGCATTCAGCAGACACTTTTATCTAAAGCAACTTACAGTGCATTCAGGCTATACATTTTTCACCAGAATGTGTGTTTCCTGGGAATTGAACCCATGACCTTTTGCGCTGCCAAAGGCAATGCTCTACCACTGAGCCACAGGAGCACATTATAAATGTCTT
>NW_015566273.1:0-210 GCF_001515605.1 Sinocyclocheilus anshuiensis | reverse complement strand
AATGTAACTTTCTTTTTATGCTTAAGTTTTCGCTTGTTTTATTTCCTGTAAACTGGTCTGTCCCGTTAAGAAAATCATCACAATCCATTTTTTCTCCGTCTTTGTCACAAAGATTCGCATAAGAAAAATCACCAGTCTTTTTTCGTATATTTATATTTTTGCCCATGATTCCTTTTACTTATTTCTTTCCTGACACATTTGTCCATTTGT
>NW_015566272.1:0-210 GCF_001515605.1 Sinocyclocheilus anshuiensis | reverse complement strand
TTTGACCTGCAGCAGGGTGCCTTTAGTCACCAGGCTCTTGATGGCAAGCTTGACGCGGGAGTTGTTCTTCTCCACGTCGTAGCCGCCGGCGGCGAGAGCTTTCTTCAGGGCTGCGAGGGACACGCCGCTCCGCTCCTTGGACGCGGACACGGCTTTGACGATCAGCTCACCGACGCCTGGACCTGCTTTCTTGGCTTTGGCGGCGGACTT
>NW_015566271.1:0-210 GCF_001515605.1 Sinocyclocheilus anshuiensis | reverse complement strand
TATTACTGTGTTTTAATACTGTGTTATTTCTGTTATTACTGTGTTATTTCTGTTATTACTGATTTATTCTTGTGTTATTTCCATGTTATTACTGTGTTATTCCTGTGTTATTACTGTGTTAACACTGTGTTATTCCTGTGTTATTTCTGTGTTATTACTGTGTTATTAGTGTGTTAATTTTGCTATTACTGTGTTATTCCTGCGTTATTA
>NW_015566270.1:0-210 GCF_001515605.1 Sinocyclocheilus anshuiensis | reverse complement strand
TCTCAGCTGACATTTTTGTCTGCTTGGTCACAAAAGCACCTTGGACTATATTGATTGGTTGGTTTTTTAGTTGTGTGTGCTTGTGTGAGGTTGTGTGGGCTTTGATGAGAGTTTCTTTTTTTCCTTTTCTTTTGGCAACAGTAAACAGGTCTTTGTGCTGCTTTTGTGTTTCATTGAAGGGAACATGTCATGGAAAACAGGATTTTCCTT
>NW_015566269.1:0-210 GCF_001515605.1 Sinocyclocheilus anshuiensis | reverse complement strand
CTTCAAAACAGTGAATCTAATCACTAGTGCGCAGGCAAAAGTTCACTTAAATAATGAACAAAGTAGCATCAATTTAGCTTTGAATGAAGTTGATTGAAAAAACTAAGCTGCCAATCTTCCAGCTTAGGGTGAAGTCAGTACACGCTAATAGTTGTCCCAAATTATTGTTAAAGGGGTCATATGATGCAATTTAAAATTTTCCTTTCTCTT
>NW_015566268.1:0-210 GCF_001515605.1 Sinocyclocheilus anshuiensis | reverse complement strand
GGGGCTGGAGCCCACAGTCTCTTCCTCCGCATTCTCCTCTTTAGACCAGAGGTGAAGGAGACAGCTGTTGTCAGCTGAGGACTTGGGAGAGAATTGGCCGGCGGGCTTGACAATGTAACCGCTGGTGGGCCTGACTTCGGAATGGCCAGCGGGCTTGACTTCGGAGCGGCCGGCGGGCTCGAGAATGCCGCGGCCGGCGGGATTGGCTTT
>NW_015566267.1:0-208 GCF_001515605.1 Sinocyclocheilus anshuiensis | reverse complement strand
TTCTAATATGCTGATTTGGTGCTCAAGAAACATTTCTTCTTATCATTGTCGAAAATAGCTGTACTGCTTAATATTTTTGTAGAAACCATGATACATTTTTTCAATATTCTTTGATAACTTTGATATAGAAAGTTCAAAAGAACATCTTACTGGCTCCATACTTTTGACTTGTAATGTGTGTGTGTGTGTGTGTGTGTGTGTGTGTATA
>NW_015566266.1:0-209 GCF_001515605.1 Sinocyclocheilus anshuiensis | reverse complement strand
GTGCATTAAATTGATCAAAAGTGACAGTGTATATTGTTATAAAAGTGTTAAAATTAACTCTCCATTCATCAAAAAATCCTGAAAACAATTTCCACTAAAATATTTACTGTTTTCAATATTAATAATAAGAAGACATTTTTCTTAAGCAGCGAATCATGATATTTTTGTGATTTCTGAAGGATCATGTGACACTGAAGACTGGAGTAATG
>NW_015566265.1:0-210 GCF_001515605.1 Sinocyclocheilus anshuiensis | reverse complement strand
ACCAGGCAGACCTGCTTAAAGAGCTGGACGAGGGCGAGGAGCTTAACTCTGATAACATCGCAGAGATAAGAAGAACCGTTGCTCTCTCTCTCCGCGCCACCAAGGAGACCGCCCATGACATTGGCTATGGTGGCAGCAGAGAGGCATTTGTGGTTGACCCTGTGAGACATGAAAGAGAAAGACAGGGTCTTCCTCCTCGATGCCCCGCTT
>NW_015566264.1:0-210 GCF_001515605.1 Sinocyclocheilus anshuiensis | reverse complement strand
TGGCTTCCGGTCTCATCTGCATCCAGCTATTTTTAGCTGTACAAACCCGTTCGTTTTGCTGCTTGATATTGCACATCGGTGTGTCTTATATTATTTTAATGTATTATCTAATTTATGAACACACTGGGTTGTAGTGCAAACAGTTTTACCGTTTACTGCACGTTTTTTACCTATAGCGGTTAATGATCCGGAAGTCTCACCCATAGGCTT
>NW_015566263.1:0-210 GCF_001515605.1 Sinocyclocheilus anshuiensis | reverse complement strand
CTCTGCACTAAACTCTTGCGCCAAAATACTGCAGAGTTTGATTGAACTTTGAATTTAACAGCAGAGGGATATGGGACATGTTTTCTCCTCCGTGTTGGTAAGTAGTGGTCAACCGATATATGTTTTCCTGTTTGTTACTTTTATTTTGACTGCGCTGACAGCGACATTAATTAAAATAAATAAAATGATATCGGCTTTATATCGGCCATC
>NW_015566262.1:0-210 GCF_001515605.1 Sinocyclocheilus anshuiensis | reverse complement strand
CCACCTCCATTTCCAACACCCCTATCTCTTCGTACTGCTACATATTCTTGTAAAACAAAGTTTAAATGCGTTTTCTGCTAACTCCCTCTACCCACATGTCTTTACTTAAGGAAAACTAAAACACCCTATCACCCCTAGTGGTAAGGAAGAAAACTACCTACAAATTTCTTATTAATAGGCTCGTGTCTGTTACACCTCAAATATGGCTTG
>NW_015566261.1:0-210 GCF_001515605.1 Sinocyclocheilus anshuiensis | reverse complement strand
GTGTCTTTGTTTTGAAAACTGAATTAATGGTTTGGGGGGAAAAAACTGCCAACTAAAATCAGTTATATTAACAATCTAAAAAAACTGCAAAACAACTAGATTCTTACCTAACTCTGCTATTAGTTTCCGTGATCTGCATCTTATTGATATCATGTTATTGTTACAGCTTATATCCATGATGAAAGTGGAGCGAGCGGTCGGAGAATCAGA
>NW_015566260.1:0-210 GCF_001515605.1 Sinocyclocheilus anshuiensis | reverse complement strand
CTGCCAAGTTGAATTCTCAGCTGACTGAGCTGACATCCTGAAATAGTTGGCTATGGAGTGAAAGAGACAAGCAAAACATTAGCTATGGCAAGGTTTCTAACTCAAAGCAAGTCATAACCTGAAAAGAGTGAGTCTAAGTTTTGAGGGGTTTCTTAATCTTTGCTATCACAAATTAAGTTGTTAAAAGAGTAATGATATCCATACTTGCTT
>NW_015566259.1:0-210 GCF_001515605.1 Sinocyclocheilus anshuiensis | reverse complement strand
TGTGTGTGTGTGTGTGTGTGAGTGAGTGCGTGTGTGTGTGTGTGTCTGTGAGTGTGTGTGTGTGTGTGTGTGTTAGAGTGTGTGTGTGAGTGTGTTAGAGTGTGTGTGTGTGTTAGAGAGTGTGTGTGAGTGTGTTAGAGTGTGTGTGTGTGTGTTAGAGAGTGCGTGTGTGTTAGAGTGTGTGTGTGTGTGTGTGTTAGAGTGTGTGTG
>NW_015566258.1:0-210 GCF_001515605.1 Sinocyclocheilus anshuiensis | reverse complement strand
CTTTTGGTCCCTGTGTTCTCTGGAGACCCCAAACAGCACGAGTGTCCTCCCCAAACCAACAGCGCATAAGAGTTAAACAACACTTTATACTCAATATCTCATGATGAGTGGGTTTATGTGTTCACATTATATTTGTGAAAGATTCTTCACCTTAATGATTTGTTTGTAAGATGATCTCTCTTCCTCTGTTTGTCTCTTTCTAGTCTTCAT
>NW_015566257.1:0-210 GCF_001515605.1 Sinocyclocheilus anshuiensis | reverse complement strand
TATATATATATACATATATATATATATTGTAAGTGTAATTTTAATTTTAAATATTACATTTGATCTACACTACTGTTCAAAATTTTAGGGGTCAGAAAGTTTTTTTTTAAGTAATTTTATTCAGCAAGGATACATTAAATTGATAAAAAATCACAGTAAAGATATGTATAATGTTACAAAAGTTTTCTATTTTAAATAAATGCTGTTCTT
>NW_015566256.1:0-210 GCF_001515605.1 Sinocyclocheilus anshuiensis | reverse complement strand
AATAATACATATAATTTGTTGTAAATTAATAACAAATTAGTAGTAGTAGTAATAATGGATTATTATTATTCATTTATAATAAATTTGATGATAATAATAATAATAATAATAATAATGATCTGTCTAATTTATTATAAATAACAAAATAACAATAATCTTTTAATTATAACAACAACAACAACAACAGAATAATTGCAATAAACAGTTATT
>NW_015566255.1:0-210 GCF_001515605.1 Sinocyclocheilus anshuiensis | reverse complement strand
CCTACTGTATATCTTGCGCACATGGGTGATGAATCTGTACTGAAATAAATAAATAAATACATTTTGTAATGCCCCACCCACCACAGAGGATCGGAGCCCAAGCTTCAGAGCGAGGCGGGATCAATGGCAGATCATCAAAAAAGCGCCAAACTACATTTAAAGGGATAGTTCACCCAAAAAGAAAATTCTGTCATTAATTACTCACCCTCA
>NW_015566254.1:0-210 GCF_001515605.1 Sinocyclocheilus anshuiensis | reverse complement strand
GGGGGTAGGTGAACTACAGTAAACAATATATCAGTCCCATCTCTGTGGCCCCACCGCCTGTGTGCGTGTGCGGGGTTGCCTTTGAAGAACAGGGGTTGCATCGGGCCCTGAGGGTGGATATCCCTCTCTGAAGCTGCCCTTCTTTTGCTCACCCCATCTCTGTTTCTCTCATGCCCCGCTCCATCAGGACTTTCATTCCTCTCTCCCTCT
>NW_015566253.1:0-210 GCF_001515605.1 Sinocyclocheilus anshuiensis | reverse complement strand
ATAGGGTAAAAATGACAAACTATTTCCATGTCTTCAACCTTTTATATGTACCGAAATCACGCTTTTCTCCTCTCACAGACGCGCACATACAGTACAGACACGCACAGAGATGCGAATAGAAACTCGTTGTCAGAGCTGCGGCTGCCCCGCGAATTGATCAGTTTCGCAGCTGAAAAGCTATACATGACATTTCTCAGTAGCGAGGTTCTT
>NW_015566252.1:0-210 GCF_001515605.1 Sinocyclocheilus anshuiensis | reverse complement strand
TTGTCATAGATTCATTACAGTTAAATTCAATCTAAAAAAATATATCTATATTTTAACTCCAAATTAATTTCAAGTTACTGCATCAGTTCTTCATAGTATTTATTCTCTGTATGTGACATACGTCACCTCATCCGTGACTCTAACTGAAATATTATTAATTTGACCGTATAGACAGTATTGGATAAGAACTGATCTGAGCTGATTACATCA
>NW_015566251.1:0-210 GCF_001515605.1 Sinocyclocheilus anshuiensis | reverse complement strand
TTCTTCAACGGATCAGCATTTATTCTAAATATAAATCTTTTGTAATATTATAAACTATTTTATACTGTCACTTTTGACCAATTTAATGAATACTTGCTGAATAATTTCTTTTTAAAATAAAAGTCTTACAGATAGATAGATAGATAGATCTGCTCTATAACATACTGCATAAGCAGAAAACTTTACAGCATCAGTCTTTGATTTGGCTGA
>NW_015566250.1:0-210 GCF_001515605.1 Sinocyclocheilus anshuiensis | reverse complement strand
TTTTCTGTTTGGCCGATGCGTTCGAGGAGGGACTTTTATTTTGACGGCGCACCTGACTTTTATTTTGACGGCGCTGAGAGCGGCAGCGCCTGAGCACATAGTGCTCACATTATCCCTCTTGTTTGCCGTCGTCTTGATACATATAGAAGTCTGTCTAATAATCCAATAGAGGTGTTAAACAAAGGAATTAAAATGTAGGCCTATACAAAA
>NW_015566249.1:0-210 GCF_001515605.1 Sinocyclocheilus anshuiensis | reverse complement strand
AGAGGTATCAACAAGGCAACAAGAACAATGGCCTTAGATTAGCAGCCATTAGTCTACTGCATTACTGCCTCGTGCATATTAAGACCATCGTTTAGCACCATTAAACAAGACAGAAATCCCAAGTTCTAAATTGGAAATTCATTCCCCCAGGTAATTTTAATATGAGAAACTTGAAATGCATTTGATCTGCCCTAATTTCAATTAATTAGA
>NW_015566248.1:0-210 GCF_001515605.1 Sinocyclocheilus anshuiensis | reverse complement strand
TGCAGAGTTCAGTTCCAGCCCTGATCAAACACACCTGTCTGTAATGATCAAGTGCTCCTTCAGATCCTAATTAGTTGGTTCGGTTGTGTTTGATCAGGGTTGGAGCTGAACTGTGCAGGAAGGTAGATCTTCAGGAACAGGGTTGGGCACCCCTGATCTAGGGGATTCATTGTACAGTCATGGCCAAAAGTTTTGGCAGTGACATAAATT
>NW_015566247.1:0-210 GCF_001515605.1 Sinocyclocheilus anshuiensis | reverse complement strand
CTCCAAATCAGCATATTAGAATGAATTTTAAAATATATATATATATAAAAAAAAACATTAAAAATTTGACAACATTACTATTTTTACTGTTTTTGATTAAATAAATGCAGCCTTATATAGAGAGACTATTTTCAAAAACATTAATAAAAATAAATAAATAAAAAACTAATTATTCCGAACCTTTTACCGGTAGTGTAATATGCATATGGG
>NW_015566246.1:0-210 GCF_001515605.1 Sinocyclocheilus anshuiensis | reverse complement strand
ATTTTACCAATTCCAAACCACATCAATCTTAATAACTACTATTATATTTGTATTTAATAATTTAGAAGTGATACCGTATATAACTGTCCATGAAGGCTAGAAATGAAATACTCCTTAAGGTGTGCAGAATTATTAGGCATGTTTTTTTTACGGATGAAATGAGCTGAAAAAAAAAGAGATTTAACTCAGACTGAGAAGTCAAAAATGATT
>NW_015566245.1:0-210 GCF_001515605.1 Sinocyclocheilus anshuiensis | reverse complement strand
TGCGCTTGATCTGACATACCATTTCCACTGGGGATCTCTCTCTTGCGTCATTATTTGATCAGACTGCCAGAAGTTAAAAACAACACCAAGACAAAATGGCATTTTGTAATGTCGATGTACTAAAAAGAATGACCTTATTATGAGAGAACTTTTTCTGCATTTGTCATATGACAATGCGTTTAGTTAAAGATGAAATGTATGAGTTTTCTG
>NW_015566244.1:0-210 GCF_001515605.1 Sinocyclocheilus anshuiensis | reverse complement strand
TAGATATTTTGGCTGGAAACAAGACAAAAAAATCTAAAAAATATTATTTTTTGCAGTGTACTATCAATGTCCATAAAGAAGAAAACTTCAAATGCCATTTTGCTCTTCGAATGTCATAGATACAAATTTAAAACAAATTTATTTAGCCATGCTAAGTTCTCATGATTTTTTTTTATTAACTGACCCCTATGAAATGAATAAAATCCAATT
>NW_015566243.1:0-210 GCF_001515605.1 Sinocyclocheilus anshuiensis | reverse complement strand
GAACAGCATTTATCTGAAATAGAAATCTTTTGCAACATTATAAATTTCCTTATTATCACTTTTGACCAATTTAAAGCATCCTTGCTAAATAAAAGTATTTATTACTATAATTTCTTTCCCCAAAAAAATGTTAAATATTATACTGACTCCAAGCTTTTGAATGGTATAGTGTATAATGTCACAAAAGCTTTTTATTTCAGATAAATGCTG
>NW_015566242.1:0-210 GCF_001515605.1 Sinocyclocheilus anshuiensis | reverse complement strand
AGTGGGTTCTGCTCCGGGAATAACCACGGCTTAAAACCTGGACTGTGCTTCTGCTTCCACTCGGGATACCGAAGACACGCTTTACTGATGCGCTTCATTGCCTGAGACAAACACACACACACACACAATGATGTTATGAGAAATTACTAAATAATTAATAAACAAACAATGGAAAATTAGATTCAAGTCAATACATAAAAAAAAAAAATT
>NW_015566241.1:0-210 GCF_001515605.1 Sinocyclocheilus anshuiensis | reverse complement strand
CCAGAAGAAACCATGTGTCTTTTGTAAAGGACAGCAGCACAACCTGGAATTGTGTAAAAGGTTGAGAAGTAAGACACATCAGGAGAAAATTGACTTTTTGCGTAGCAAAGGCTTGTGTTTCGGCTGTTTAAAGCATGGTCACATGAGCAAACAATGCAAGGACAAAATGAGCTGCAGTGAATGCTCTTTGCCTCATCCAACCATACTGCA
>NW_015566240.1:0-210 GCF_001515605.1 Sinocyclocheilus anshuiensis | reverse complement strand
TGTGTTGACGTGAGAGCACGACTCTCACGATACAACCCATAGCAGAAGCGGTGCACTGTTTGCAAGCAAAAGAAGAGGAGCACTACTGTAATATTTGTAATCATGTCTGAAAATTTCGAAATTGAGAAGGACTTGCATTCTTTTTGCTCAGCCTTACTTATTCAAACCAGAATATACAGACGCTTCCGGTACGTAATTAATGACAGAATT
>NW_015566239.1:0-210 GCF_001515605.1 Sinocyclocheilus anshuiensis | reverse complement strand
GCTTTACAATCATATGGGGGGTCTCTCCTCAACCATCACCAGTATTTACTATAGACTTTTAAAAAATAACTTCTAATTTAAGTAAACTTAAAACAAACTTCACATAAACCAGTTATAATAAATGTCATATTTAGGCCTACCTGTGCCCTTCAGCAGAAATATACAGAAATTGAAGTTATCAATCACTAAATTCTAAATTAAATATAGATT
>NW_015566238.1:0-210 GCF_001515605.1 Sinocyclocheilus anshuiensis | reverse complement strand
TCCAACATGTCATACCAGCAGCAAATTGCACCAGTTTACATGATCCTGACACCTTAAGCAGAGGTCTCCAAAGTCAGTCCTGGAGGGCCGCTGTCCAGCAAAGTTTAGCTCAAACCCCAATTAAACACACAAGATCCTGCTAATTAAGGTCTCACTAGGCATACAAGAAACTTTTAAGCAGGTGTGTTGGAGCTGGTTGGAGCTAAACTC
>NW_015566237.1:0-210 GCF_001515605.1 Sinocyclocheilus anshuiensis | reverse complement strand
AATGTAATAAATTAATAATTATGTAACACATTTGACAACCTTGATGTATATTGTAATGTTTAATGCACTCCATGTTGTTAATAACAACAGATATTTTCTTTTTCGTTGTGTTTTTATATCAATTTGGCACAGTATTATCCCATTTAAATCAATGTGATAAATGAGTTAGGTCAAGTCAAGTCAAGTCACCTTTATTTATATAGCGCTTTT
>NW_015566236.1:0-207 GCF_001515605.1 Sinocyclocheilus anshuiensis | reverse complement strand
GTGTGTGTGTGTGTGTGTGTGTGTGTGTGTGTGTGTGTGGTCAATTGTTGCCGTCAGCTTTGTTGTTGGTCTGTAATGATCAGAGCAGGAATCTGTGTGGTTCATCTCTGCAGCTACTGACCCTCATGAAACCTCATTACAGTCAGAGCACACACACACACACACACTCACTCACTCACAGTCACACACACACACACACACACACAC
>NW_015566235.1:0-210 GCF_001515605.1 Sinocyclocheilus anshuiensis | reverse complement strand
CCATGTGGAAACACAAACAGAGAACCAGCAGAATCACAACCAGAAAACCTCTGCAGCAAGAGAAAGAGAGAGAGAAAGAGAGAGGATGTTATAAACGTGTGTTGTGTGATGCAGTGACCTGAGCATGTAAAATGATCAATTTAGTGTGCCTGGCAAAAAAAAGAAAAAAAGGTGTGTTATGTTGATATGTCAGGTATTGTGTTTGTGATT
>NW_015566234.1:0-210 GCF_001515605.1 Sinocyclocheilus anshuiensis | reverse complement strand
TCGTGAAAAGCGCTATACAAATAAACTTGACTTGACTTGACTTGATTGGAAATTAAAGAGTGTATAAAGAGAATTATAAGAGTTGAAAGAACAAAGAATATTCCAAAGAACTGGCTTTGTCAGGTGTTTGGACATCATCCAAGTTACCGACGCTGTGATCCAAACTGTGAAACACAATTATTGATAAAGAAAAAGTAAAAAGTGACTGGT
>NW_015566233.1:0-210 GCF_001515605.1 Sinocyclocheilus anshuiensis | reverse complement strand
GTGTTTGTTTTTTATTGTGTGATATAAATTATTTTACAGAGATTTACAACTATTGAAAGGTTTGGATACATTTGACAGAATTTATTTCTAATAAACCTGCTGACCTGAAATTTGTTCTGTAGACAAATACAAATCATGTCTATGCATGCATTTATTCACAAAACTATGGCTGTGTTGGTCTGTGTTAAAAAAAAAAAAAAAAAAAACTAA
>NW_015566232.1:0-210 GCF_001515605.1 Sinocyclocheilus anshuiensis | reverse complement strand
TAGAACTGATTTCAAATTTGATAGTTTACACTTTATCAACTGTTCATCCAGCGAGACATTAACGTCCGTGTATCTTAACAATTTGAATATTTGTATTATGCCTGGCCACAGGTTAATACATGCTTTTGATAAGTTATAAGCTACCAGCTAGGTAACGTGATCTGGGCAAGGTTTAACTTTAAATTCACGATACAAGACAATGATTCTTTA
>NW_015566231.1:0-209 GCF_001515605.1 Sinocyclocheilus anshuiensis | reverse complement strand
TATATATATATATATATACATATATATATGTATGTATGTATGTATGTATGTAAAATCTTTGAATATCAATCAGTGTTACTGCTTTTCCAGGAGTTTAATTGTGGCATTAGAGAGCAGTGGAGATGAGATAATTACACTTCCATCATCCTAATGGAGCTCTGTCTCTGAGAGACAGAGAGAGAGAGAGAGAGAGAGAGAGAGAGAGAGAG
>NW_015566230.1:0-210 GCF_001515605.1 Sinocyclocheilus anshuiensis | reverse complement strand
TTTTATGCTTAAACCCTTTTTCGTCTTTGACCCATGTATGTATGTATGTATTTATTTATTTATTTTTTATTAATTTTTCTTTTCCAAGTAGGTAAGTCCAACATTTCAAGATAGTTATGCTCAAGATTTAGTCCAAAGTCTCAGGCATTCAAATCAAAGACCATGAGTCTTGTTTTGTTTTGTTTTGTTTTGTTTTGTTTTGTTTTGTTT
>NW_015566229.1:0-210 GCF_001515605.1 Sinocyclocheilus anshuiensis | reverse complement strand
GTTTTTAACTAAAATACCATAGAGTCCATAATTCATAATAACACTTTAATAACGGGTCACCTGTGAGATTTGCTTAGATCCAGTGAGAAAGTGTTTTTATGAGGGGGTCTCGCAAGGGTAAAGAACAGTTGTTTCAATATGTTTTGTTTAAGATTTTCTTTACTCTTCACTTCAAAAACTATGTCTAAAAAGGGTAATATTTTATGTATT
>NW_015566228.1:0-210 GCF_001515605.1 Sinocyclocheilus anshuiensis | reverse complement strand
AAAGTATGAGGGGTTTGTGATGTCAACCAAAAAGTCAGAATTTCAAAGACAGAGCAAGTAACTACATTTTGATTTTGATTTTTTTTTAACTTAGAATAAGAACAAGTCGATGAAAAGTAAATATACATTGTGAAAGTAAATATGGTTCATTTTAATTTCATATCGACAGCTGAGATCACAGCAAGACAATTATCTAGATACACAGTTATT
>NW_015566227.1:0-210 GCF_001515605.1 Sinocyclocheilus anshuiensis | reverse complement strand
TATCGTATTACACATATCTTTTATTTATTTATTTATAGATAATAAATAAATATGTATTTATTTATTTATTTGAGTAAGTCCAAAGGAATAAAAAGAACTGATGACAAATTGTGTATACATTATTTGGTACATTTTTGGTGCAATATATAAATTCACTCAAATAAATAAATAAATATTTATTTATTATCTATAAATAAATAAATATTTATT
>NW_015566226.1:0-210 GCF_001515605.1 Sinocyclocheilus anshuiensis | reverse complement strand
CGCATTTTACGTCCAGCCTAGTCTTACAACCGGGTGTACGTCCAGGACTGCAGCTGACTGGTGCTGTAACCTGTAACAAATTGAAATGGATTTTTTTTTTTTATAAAAAATTGATAGTGCATACTACATACCAACTGTTAAGTTTCAGTCATGTTTATACATTCAGATTTTTGTATACATTTAATATTTCTGTGCTATCTGCCTAGGGTT
>NW_015566225.1:0-210 GCF_001515605.1 Sinocyclocheilus anshuiensis | reverse complement strand
CTTTGTGTACTTCGACCAGAGTCACTGCGGCTACCTGCTGGAGAAAGACTTGGAGGAGATCATGTACACGCTGGGCTTGTATCTCTCCAGAGCTCAGGTGCTGCTTCGGTGTAGTGTTGTGCGTTTAGTTGTTACTTGGGAAGGTTTAAGGAGTCTGTAAGTTCTATGAATTAACTCATTATGATCCTAAAATATTACGTTTTTTTTTTT
>NW_015566224.1:0-210 GCF_001515605.1 Sinocyclocheilus anshuiensis | reverse complement strand
TTATTTCAGAGATTGTTCAGTTGTTGCTGTTTTCTTAATTGCATGAAGGTTTGTACTTGTTCTAATATACTTCAGGTTTCTCAGACCTTTTGCATCAGAGATGACCTCTTAGATTTAAACACCTTTGTGTCATTGTGAAGCCTATGGTCTGAGAAATCTGTATGAACTGAGAATGCTTGTATGCTCAGTTGTTTGATTATGGTCACAGTT
>NW_015566223.1:0-210 GCF_001515605.1 Sinocyclocheilus anshuiensis | reverse complement strand
C
Organism: Sinocyclocheilus anshuiensis; assembly: GCF_001515605.1. NCBI lineage: Eukaryota > Metazoa > Chordata > Actinopteri > Cypriniformes > Cyprinidae > Sinocyclocheilus > Sinocyclocheilus anshuiensis. Next base: position 209 of record NW_015566223.1, on the reverse strand, counting down.
CCAAAGCCCGGTTCGTTTGACTAGTGTGATCATTCCGTGCCGCGCGCCGGGCACGGTTCGTTTTGCCAGCCCTGGCCCGGTTGGAAGAGGTGGGCCAGAGCGCGGTTCACTTGGGCATGTACGGTACGCATGTAGTGTGTGCGCTAACCGTGCCGGAGCGCGGGACAGGTACTATTTTATGTGCGCTACACTCTAAAAAATGCTGGGTT
>NW_015566222.1:0-210 GCF_001515605.1 Sinocyclocheilus anshuiensis | reverse complement strand
CTGTAAATTTTCAGGACTCACAACCGCATTCTCGGAACACACGCGGTGTGTGAACGGAACCGGACTGGACAACTGGTTGTCTGTCACATCATACAGTGCAAGAGAGAGCCGCTCTGCCACACAAACGCGCGTCTACCGTGTGTTACGTGTTTTCGGTAACTTACTGTGACGGAGAAATGAGCTGCGTGTCATCTGAACATTTTAGAGCCC
>NW_015566221.1:0-210 GCF_001515605.1 Sinocyclocheilus anshuiensis | reverse complement strand
TCCTAACCACAGCTAAACATTTTCCTATTTACACAATAGCAACACATTTCAAATACTGGCGTTTAGGTTTTTCACACTTCAGCATTTTCCGTTCAACAGTTGCTAACCCAGATAACAACAGCTGCCTCGCTTCTGACAGGATGTCAGTTAACTGTTTATTCTTGTTTATTCTTTGGAGGCAGCACTGACTCTTTGAAGTTTCAAACAGTC
>NW_015566220.1:0-210 GCF_001515605.1 Sinocyclocheilus anshuiensis | reverse complement strand
CAACAAACCATTCTTTAAAAAATATAAGTAAAAAAAAAAAAAAATCTTAAAAATGAAATATGCATGGATGAATCATTCACAATATGATCAATAGGATTTATTTAGTAAAGATTTTCATTCCATTTAATACTGACTTCAACTTTTTCTTCGTCATAGCTACGTTTTTTTTTTTTTTTCACAAATGCACCAAAGAGAGCTAAGGAGGGTGTT
>NW_015566219.1:0-210 GCF_001515605.1 Sinocyclocheilus anshuiensis | reverse complement strand
GGCAAAAATTCATATCTCGGTATTTTTTGGCTGATTTGCGATATAAGGTATATATCTCGGTATTTTCATTTCTGTATTTGGATTAAAATACAAATAAATCTGTATTTTATATATACATATAGTTTATAGTTTAGCAGAGAAGCCCAAAAGCAGAAGGCTCATGCACAGTGTTGCCAAGTCCGCGGTTTTCCCGCAGAACTGGGCTACTTT
>NW_015566218.1:0-210 GCF_001515605.1 Sinocyclocheilus anshuiensis | reverse complement strand
GCAGAAACACCTGCCACACAAGCCGGGCACATCCAGTCCTGTCGTCGTAAACAGATTACATTCTGCAATGCCAGGTATTTGAGGAATATTCATGCTGCTAAGTGCTTATGTAATGAGTCATAAAGTGCTATAGGCTCCCCCCCCCCACTCCCTTAGTTGTTTTTGAGTTGATCTCATCCCCATAAATGAGTGAGCCTTTGGGGCATTGTT
>NW_015566217.1:0-210 GCF_001515605.1 Sinocyclocheilus anshuiensis | reverse complement strand
ATTTCATATGGAATTTAATGACTTTATGAGCGTTCTGTCACCTTATTCAATAGAGTGCTTTAGGGAAGACTTGATTTTGTAGCAAAAAACTTTTTTAAGACAAGTAAAAAAAAAAATAAAAAAAATCATGAGTGGGGTATTACTGATGCACTTTCTGTTAGGTTAGGTAGAGATAAAAATAAATTTTATCTCTATATCTCGGTATTTTCT
>NW_015566216.1:0-210 GCF_001515605.1 Sinocyclocheilus anshuiensis | reverse complement strand
ATTGATCATTTGGTAATAAAAACGATATTTTTATTTAATAAAAACGAATAGTTTGTCCATGTCCCTTGAATGGTTTCTTTAAGAAAAGGCCATCCCCTTTAGTGACATCAAGACAACAGATTTTTTTGTTTCTTCAGTGGCGGGAATTTCAACAGCTGAGTTGAGTAAGTTGGTGACTTTTCAATTGACAAATTTTCTTTGTATGACTTT
>NW_015566215.1:0-210 GCF_001515605.1 Sinocyclocheilus anshuiensis | reverse complement strand
TTTACCACTAGCGCATGCTGATGACGTTTTATTCTTCTAAAGTAACATGTGCCGTATTGTACGAGTCTATAGGTGTCATCATCGTACAGTCTACACTATGGAAGAAAATAAAGGACAAATGTTTTTGAAACAAAAAAGCATGTTTCTGATGATTCATGATTTCTTCAGATCAGTTTTTGTGAATGAATGACTTAATCCACCTGTTGCTTT
>NW_015566214.1:0-210 GCF_001515605.1 Sinocyclocheilus anshuiensis | reverse complement strand
GTCTGTGGAGCTCTCAGCTTGTTTTCCACTCTGTATTGCAGCTCTGGACAGAGCATCTGCCAGAACTATGTACTTTCCTTGAGTATAAACCAGCTCCATGTCATATCTCTGCAGTCGCATCATCAATCGCTGAATTCTTGGTGACATTTGATTCAGGTTCTTTTTAATGATGGCAATTAATGGTTTGTGATCAGTCTCTGCCACAAATGT
>NW_015566213.1:0-210 GCF_001515605.1 Sinocyclocheilus anshuiensis | reverse complement strand
CCCACCAGCCTTAAGGCAGTCGCCAGTATACCCACTATGTGAGTCTCATTATACACACATTTTGTTTTTTTACTATGGTGGAAACCTTTATTTATGCTAATAAAGCTTTTTTAAAGAAATTAACATTTTTATATCAAGGACTTTTACATTGTTACAAAATATTTCTTTCTACTGTTGTTCTTTTGAACTTTCTATTCATCAAAGAATCCT
>NW_015566212.1:0-210 GCF_001515605.1 Sinocyclocheilus anshuiensis | reverse complement strand
GTTAAGGCCACTTAATATAAAGTGGGGCCAAATTTTCTTTTATTTAATTTTTACCTTTTTTTTTTTCTTTTATAGAAATTTTCATAATTTTCAAACCTAAAATCAGTAAGCTTTTTGTCAGGTTGCCGGCAAGTAGATGTGCTGCCGGTTTTAGCCGTCAATAAATGAAATTGCTCTAAACCAGCACCACATACCCTAGATTTATGCTTT
>NW_015566211.1:0-210 GCF_001515605.1 Sinocyclocheilus anshuiensis | reverse complement strand
TCAGATTACTTTTTTTAAGTAACTAGTAAAGTAACATTACTTTTTCATTCAGAAGGAAATATTTGAGTTATTTTTCAAATAAGATCCAATTCAATCATACTAATAATCAAAAAACCACTCTACACTCTTAAAAATAAAGGTTCACAGCGATGCCATAGAATAACTATTTTTGGTTCCACAAAGAAGCATTCAGTCAAGAACCATCTCTTT
>NW_015566210.1:0-210 GCF_001515605.1 Sinocyclocheilus anshuiensis | reverse complement strand
GAGGTCGAGTCACACGTGAATCCTTCATGTTCTTATCACAGCAGTGTTGTTTAACTTCTCACAAACACCTGCAACATGCAAAACACTCAGCTACACGTGAGGATATCCTTATGTAAAGACACAGATCTACTACAAAACCTTTGGGAAAACATACATGTGGCAGGTTCTTTTTTTTTTTAAAGATTTCATGAGGTGTGGGGACCACTCTTT
>NW_015566209.1:0-210 GCF_001515605.1 Sinocyclocheilus anshuiensis | reverse complement strand
TCCTACATTATCAGTTGCTAATGTCATGTTGCTCAAAATGTATTGAATATTTCTCTGTGCAATAGTCTTACACCTCAAAACATTTAGTCATTAGTTCATCGTATAAGTCATTAAATGCAAAATGTTGATCTAGTCGTCATAAACTCTCAAGCATATTTTCTACAAATTTCTATTAGACTTTTTGTAAATTTGCCATGAATTGTGCAGGTG
>NW_015566208.1:0-210 GCF_001515605.1 Sinocyclocheilus anshuiensis | reverse complement strand
TATGCAGATGATATCCTGATATACCTGGGGCAACCAACATACTCTTTACCGAAATTGATGCAGTCGCTTGAAATGTTTGGCCAGATATCAGGATATAAGATTAATATAGGAAAAACTCAGCTACTTTCGTATAATTACAAAGCACCAAGAGAAATTAAAAACAGATACCCTTTGGTATGGCAAACAGAATCTTTCAAATACCTTGGCATT
>NW_015566207.1:0-209 GCF_001515605.1 Sinocyclocheilus anshuiensis | reverse complement strand
GAGTGTGTGTGTGTGAGAGAGTGAGTGAGTGAGTGAGTGTGTGTGCATTATATATTATATAGCACCATCTGCAAGTGATTGATCAATAAAACAGTTTTAGAAAGAATGTTATAAATATATAAAAATATATACACTGTGTGTGTGTGTGTGTGTGTGTGTGTATTACATATTATATAATAATATTTTAAAAATCAATACTAAACAATACT
>NW_015566206.1:0-210 GCF_001515605.1 Sinocyclocheilus anshuiensis | reverse complement strand
GTGAGTGAGTGTGTGTGTGTGTGTGCGTGAGTGTGTGCGTGAGAGTGTGAGTGTGTGCGTGAGTGAGTGTGTGTGTGAGTGTGTGCGTGAGTGTGTGTGTGAATTTGTGTGTGAGTGTGTGCGTGTGTGAGTGTGTGCGTGTTTGCATGAGCGTTTGTGAGTGTGTGTGTGTGTGCATGAGTGAGTGTGAGTGTGTGTGTGTGAGTGTGT
>NW_015566205.1:0-210 GCF_001515605.1 Sinocyclocheilus anshuiensis | reverse complement strand
TGCAAGGCATTAATTATTTCCCTTCTGAAAAACACCCATAAAAGGTAGAGAATTCTAGTGTATGGTCTTGTGATTCTCATTAAACTTACCACCAGGCTTAATGAAGCCACCTCTGTCTCCAGCGATGCTGGGGGGAATAAGCGAAGATATGAAGGCGATATCCCTTAAAACAGCCACTTCGGTACCACAAAAAGGGTAATGGGGGCATTT
>NW_015566204.1:0-210 GCF_001515605.1 Sinocyclocheilus anshuiensis | reverse complement strand
GGGTGAGTAAATGATGACAGAATTTTCATTCTGGAAGTGAAATAAATCAGTCTCTCTACACATCTGCAGCATTTATTGCGTGCTCAGAGAGTTAATCTCATGCTTACTGTCTGTTTAGTGAGGTACTTACAACATGAGGCATGCCTTTTGATTTATTGTTTTTTAAGTTGGTGGATTTCACTTCTTTTAAGTTTTTTTGTTTGTTTGTTT
>NW_015566203.1:0-210 GCF_001515605.1 Sinocyclocheilus anshuiensis | reverse complement strand
TTCACATTTATGTATGTATGTATGTATGTATTTATTTTTGTTTTTTATTTAAAACTGTCAGTCTGTGTATTGATAGTGGGGATTTTTTTATTATTTCTTGCATATTACATCATGTCAGTAGGTGGTGACAAATAACTTTATAAGTTTATTAGTCTTTATTTATAAGTTTATTAATCTTTATTAGTTGGTCATTTGATCCTTTAAAGGGGT
>NW_015566202.1:0-210 GCF_001515605.1 Sinocyclocheilus anshuiensis | reverse complement strand
TTTGTAGGTTTATTTGTTTTTGTTTATTTTGAACTCTTATCCTATCTGCTTAATTTTATATTAAAATATTTATTTACTTAAAATGATTACTGATCCTAAGTAAGCTTAATGGTCGAAATATTTATTTCTTTATTATAAATGTTTAATTATCCTAAAATACACTTAATTTTCTTTAAGAAATGTATTTATTTATTTGTTTATTTATTTATT
>NW_015566201.1:0-210 GCF_001515605.1 Sinocyclocheilus anshuiensis | reverse complement strand
CAATATAATGACAGATCTAAAACTGATCCATCACCCAAATATGTTAATGGTATCACTATTCTCGATATTTCGAAGAAAATATAGGAACGGCTGAAATATCGCGTTAACAAATGTGAAATTAGCTTAAATGACATCTCTGCTTCACTGTATGTCTTATACATTCAACTTTTAAGACTCTCACCTATCATACATATTATTTACATAATATTT
>NW_015566200.1:0-210 GCF_001515605.1 Sinocyclocheilus anshuiensis | reverse complement strand
GTTGTGATGTCCACATGATTTTTCTTGAAGAAATTATAGAGGCTGCGTCATCCATTTAGCAAAAAAGGTGGCCAAAAATGAAAGATTAAGTGGATATTTTAATTACATTTTTGATCATTAGCCTATTAAACAATGATTTGATTGTCCTGTAAGTGAAGCAGCAGCAATTACATGGCCTTTGGCTCCGTTTACAGGCATTTGTAATAACAT
>NW_015566199.1:0-209 GCF_001515605.1 Sinocyclocheilus anshuiensis | reverse complement strand
TGTGAGTGTGTGAGTGTGTGAGTGAGTGAGTGAGTGAGTGAGTGTTATATTCAACACTAACCACTATTCAATTATTGTGTTGACTACTGGCCAGATTTTATAAAGGGTGCATTATCTACAACACACACACACACAGGTTATGAAATGATAGCCAACAAACATAAATTTGACAAAGAAGCATTGCCTGCCATATAGGTGCTCTACAGCAA
>NW_015566198.1:0-210 GCF_001515605.1 Sinocyclocheilus anshuiensis | reverse complement strand
AGAGGTGGAAATCAATTCCTACATTAGAATTACAGTCCATGCCAATCTCAGACTGGCATAATAAATTCTGTCTGATAAATCATACGGGTCCTCGTGGCTCTACCAGGGTCTCCAGAACTCCAGAGTTTGCTCTTTGCTGCTGCTCTGTGCGGCTGGTGAATTGAGCTGAGGCGGCACACGTGTGTTGTTCTCTGTGTAGGGCTGCATGTG
>NW_015566197.1:0-210 GCF_001515605.1 Sinocyclocheilus anshuiensis | reverse complement strand
CCATGGCCCTCCATTCATTCCATTACTTTTCAGGTTCTATTGATTTTAATGTTTACAAATTCAACCAGTCAGCTATCACGTATGACTTATGTTTTCAGCATGTTTAACCCTCTGTTTTGCAGTTTTAAATTATGGTCTTGGTTTCACTACAGGGCAGGAAGTTTTACATTCGTGCTGATGTGTTGCATGAGAAAAAGCTGGTGCTCTATA
>NW_015566196.1:0-210 GCF_001515605.1 Sinocyclocheilus anshuiensis | reverse complement strand
TATGTGTGTGTATATATATATATATATATGAAAAATACTTTTTTGTCCATAGAATGAAAGTTAGTGAAGTCCAATATTGTTTTGGACCTCATTGTGTGGACAAAACCATCTGTAATGCTATTGAAGTCATACAGGCACCCTGACAAAAAAAATAAAAATTTTCCAGTGTTTAGCCTGTATATGCTCCCACTAAGTCAAATAATGAGAAAG
>NW_015566195.1:0-210 GCF_001515605.1 Sinocyclocheilus anshuiensis | reverse complement strand
ATTATGTATATATAAATACACATGCATGTATATATTTAAGAAAATTATGTTATATTTGTATATTAAAGATATTTATGCATAATATAAATTATATAAATATAAATATATACATGTAAATATTTTTAATATATACTGTATGTGTGTGTATTTATATATACATAATGTATATACACAGTACACACACATATATTACATAAACAAAAACTTTTA
>NW_015566194.1:0-210 GCF_001515605.1 Sinocyclocheilus anshuiensis | reverse complement strand
CCTTTTGGGGTACAACAGCTTGACATGGTAGCAGTACTCTTAAAAAGACATTTGTTCCTTTTTTACCCCTAATAGGTAGGCCTACAAATGAGTACTTTAAGGGTACGAATTACTACTCTAAGGTACTAATAGGTTCATATTAGGGGTAAAAAAAGGTACAAAGATGTGTCAAGCTGTTGTACCCCAAAAGGTACAATTTTGGCCCCTTTT
>NW_015566193.1:0-210 GCF_001515605.1 Sinocyclocheilus anshuiensis | reverse complement strand
TCAGTAACCACAAAGGTTTTACAAAGAGTATACCAGATTTACTTAGAAGAGGAAGGTCAGAAATTAAATATGTCTGGTCAAACTCACTTTTCTCATCACAAATGCATTTAAATTCACATTTAACACATAAGGGCCCAAGAAAATAAAATAGCCGGCAAAAACCTAGCTTAACGTGAAATACCCTTCAAATGTTCAAATGATGCAAGCCTG
>NW_015566192.1:0-209 GCF_001515605.1 Sinocyclocheilus anshuiensis | reverse complement strand
AACATTTTAAATATGGATATTTGTCTTACAAAAACGCATGGATTCACCCTTTATTCACCCTCCGGAGCCATGCGAGTCATGTTTTATTATGAATGCGTGTGCTTTATTTGACTGCTTTTGGACTGTTGACCAAAAACACCCACCTACTCCCATTGTAACGCTTGGATTGGATTTGTCTGAAAGAAGAAAGTCATATACACCTAGGATGC
>NW_015566191.1:0-210 GCF_001515605.1 Sinocyclocheilus anshuiensis | reverse complement strand
TTTGTTGTATGTCTGCCATCACTGCTATGCACTCTTTCCTGAAACACATCAGAACACCAATGAGGCTGTTATTAAGATCTGGTCCAGTGAGGAGTATGTTAATGAGAGAGATACCTTCATGCTGTGCGCTGGAGTCGAATACTACCCTGATTTGATCGGGGTTTTTTTGGGTGATAGACTCCGAATAGGGGTAAGTACCAGCACTCTTTT
>NW_015566190.1:0-210 GCF_001515605.1 Sinocyclocheilus anshuiensis | reverse complement strand
ATACGGGCTTCATAGAAAGTGTTACCATTTGTTTAAATGCATTTTGGAAAATATGATTATTTAAATAAAATCAGATGGTCAAATAATCTATGCCATGATCTTGAGGACGGAATTATTACTTGTTTTATGTTAAAACTGTGTAACCCAAATTGATGGGCATTTTACATGCAATTCAAATACATAAATCTTAAATTTAGGCCTAAATATTTT
>NW_015566189.1:0-210 GCF_001515605.1 Sinocyclocheilus anshuiensis | reverse complement strand
TAGATGTGATATGTTTGAAGCCAACTTGTAAATGTAATGTTAGTTCTCTGACTGTTCTACCATGCAAACTGTAAAAATGAAAATCTCTTTTATCATTTACTCACCCTCAAGTCCAAACAGCATTGGACCCCATTGACTTCTACTGTGTTAACAAAAAAAAACCCTGACATTTCTCCACAAAAGAAAGTCATACAGGTTTGGAACAACATG
>NW_015566188.1:0-210 GCF_001515605.1 Sinocyclocheilus anshuiensis | reverse complement strand
TTTCTTGAATTTAGTGTTTAGGGTTCATTTTGTTTTTGGTTTAGGTATTTACTGTTTTAGGGGTGTTTTGTTGGGGATGTTTTTAGGCGATATTTTGGGTGTTTATTATCATTGGTTGGTTTAGTCTTTGAGGGTTTTGGTGTTTGATGGATTGAGTGTTTCTTTGATTTAATGTTGGGTTTTCTTGGATTTAGTTTTTGGGGGCTTGTT
>NW_015566187.1:0-210 GCF_001515605.1 Sinocyclocheilus anshuiensis | reverse complement strand
AGTTTTGTCTTCAGCGAGTGAAATGCAGCTCAATCGGATAGAGATCAGGAGATTGACTCGGCCATTGCAGAATATTCCACTTTTTTACCTTCAAAAATGTCTGGGTTGCTTTTGCTGTATGATTTGTGTCATCGTCCATTTGTACTAAGAAGCGCCGTCCAATATACTTTGCTGCATTTGGCTGAATCTGTGCAGACAGTATATCTCTAT
>NW_015566186.1:0-210 GCF_001515605.1 Sinocyclocheilus anshuiensis | reverse complement strand
GGAATAATCATACAATATTTCTTCAATATTTTAATTGTAATATTACATCCCCTTTATTTTCCCCCCCCCAAAAAAAAGTGTTTAATTTTCATTATTTAAAAGATAAATTAAATGCATGTTTTATGCCTTAAAAAATGTAAATACACAACACAGAATATCTGAGGAGAAAAAATCGTAAGGCTATTGTAAGAATAATTGAAACTTGTTTTT
>NW_015566185.1:0-210 GCF_001515605.1 Sinocyclocheilus anshuiensis | reverse complement strand
CCAAATAATGTTCTTTTTAGCAATATCATATGACCCCTTTAAATAAACATGAGCGCCGCATGTTCAGAGTCCTGTGTTCTGCCGTTACCGGGGAAACAGTGATATTTCTACCAAACACGCCACCTGCTGGCAGAGAATGAATGAGCATTTTCAAAAAGCCTGTTCTTTTGTTCAGAGTTCAGACCAATGCAAAAATCGACCCATGTTTTT
>NW_015566184.1:0-210 GCF_001515605.1 Sinocyclocheilus anshuiensis | reverse complement strand
GTATAGTTTCTCTTCCTTTCATTCTTATTGGACATACATCTTTGATCAGTCAGTATTACAAACTTTAGTTTTTTTTTTTAATAATTGTGTGTAAAATGTGACTTTTTAAATATGCAATATATTTTTTTAAAATGTCATTTTTTAAAAATAATTGGCTCAACAACTTGATTCAGCAACTTTTTTGGTGTTGGTGTCTGAAAAATGTATTTT
>NW_015566183.1:0-209 GCF_001515605.1 Sinocyclocheilus anshuiensis | reverse complement strand
TAGGCATCATTGGTGCCATACAGGAAGCTTTCTGGATGGGCAGCTTCACTAGGTTTTGACCAACTCACAGCTTTAATGCTGTTGTTGTTATTATTATTATTATTATTATTATTATTAAACAAAGCATTAAAGAATTCAGACTACATGTTCAAAAATTAAATTATAATACAAATACTATGCAGTTTGGTACTTACCAAGCTGCCGTAGGC
>NW_015566182.1:0-210 GCF_001515605.1 Sinocyclocheilus anshuiensis | reverse complement strand
TGATCAGTTCATCAGTAATATTCAGGAAATAATAGATATTGAATGTATGTTTGAACTTATTTGCATGTTTTTTTTTTTTGTCTTTTTATTCTCATTCCAAATGATCAGGAAAAGAGGAAATCAACAGTAAAAAAGGAGAAACTAGTAAATTATTACTATATTACTAATTATTACTATATTACTGTGCCATAGTAAAATGCATGTGCCTAT
>NW_015566181.1:0-210 GCF_001515605.1 Sinocyclocheilus anshuiensis | reverse complement strand
GTTAAGGAAACATTCAAACTATTCATCATTAGCATCTTAATAAACCAGAGAAGTAATCGACGGGTTACAGTTGCGTCATGTCAACTACAATGGCACCGAATGAATGATTCTCTTGTAGCTTTTTTACAGCTTCTTGCAACATCAACATGCCTATTTTTTCTATCTACCTATATGTAGTAGTGTACTTAAAAGTGGCAGTTTGTGTTTTTT
>NW_015566180.1:0-209 GCF_001515605.1 Sinocyclocheilus anshuiensis | reverse complement strand
AAAATAAATGTATTTCAAATATATTTTTCAAATATATGTTAGTATATAAATGGCACACTACTAGCACTAGTGGTTTACATTAGCCAAGAGGTCATTTCAGTCTGTTCAGTCTACCATTCTGTGGTATCATTAACAAAATAATGGACATTTCAGAATTGAAATGGCCACTTACAGTATCTCACAGAAGTGAGTACACCCCTCACATTTTT
>NW_015566179.1:0-210 GCF_001515605.1 Sinocyclocheilus anshuiensis | reverse complement strand
AGTCTTACTTTACTCAATGTCCCTTCTTCGGGAAAATCATGATATCTGATCAGCTTTTCTATGTCTAGCATACACTTATGCCCATAATTTTTTTCATTTGACCGAAAACTGGTGTATAAAAATTAGCTAGCTTGCTGTTTGGTGATCCCATATTGGCTGATTTCAATGTCTTCTGGATTTTCCTTCGACGCACGTCTAATAATCTGTTAA
>NW_015566178.1:0-210 GCF_001515605.1 Sinocyclocheilus anshuiensis | reverse complement strand
GTATTACTTTAAGCACATTTTTTTGGGGGGGGGAGGGGGTGAAGTATTATTATAGATTTTTAGTTTTGGATTTTGGTTTTATATGGGGTTACATTATATTTGAACAGATGCATTTCAAACAAATGAGCTATGTGTGTATCATGCTTCTCTGTATATTTGTAATCTGTATGGATTGGTGTGTACTGTTGAAAAATATGCAGTATTTTTTTT
>NW_015566177.1:0-210 GCF_001515605.1 Sinocyclocheilus anshuiensis | reverse complement strand
AAAATTAACAAGCAACATTCAGTCAGTCAACCTTCATCGGTAAGCCATGAAAAAGGTTGATTGACTGAAAGGTTGTTCATATTTCTTTTTTTTTATTTTTTCTAGAAATGTTGCTTATATTTTTTTATTTTGATTTGTGTGTGTGTGGATGGGGCATTATGTATTTGTTATGCTTTCTGAATTAAAATTAAAGATGTTATCAACCTTAAT
>NW_015566176.1:0-210 GCF_001515605.1 Sinocyclocheilus anshuiensis | reverse complement strand
CGTTACTTGTAATGCGTTACCCCCAACACTGGTCATAATGATAAACATACTACACGTATCAAAACTTTAAAACACAAAAACAACAAATGCACAATTATTTACTTGGATGAGAATCTATGAGAGTCTATAAAAACAATAGTAGGTTATTGTTTCCTTATAGTTTTTTTTTTAAACTAATAAATTATATTTGTGAGTGTGTGTATCAATATA
>NW_015566175.1:0-210 GCF_001515605.1 Sinocyclocheilus anshuiensis | reverse complement strand
ACAGTAATAAGAATGAGATATTTCACATAGTGTAACGAGGATGAGTTTTGTTTTTTTTGCATCAGTGTAAAAAGAAAATATTGCATATCACAGTAATGAAAATGAGATTTTTTTCCCACATCACTGTAATGAGAAAGAGATTTTTCATGTCATGGTAATGACAATGAGTTTTTTTCCGCATTATGGTAATGAGAATTAGATTTTTTTTTT
>NW_015566174.1:0-210 GCF_001515605.1 Sinocyclocheilus anshuiensis | reverse complement strand
AAAAGTGGTCCAAGCCAGAGTCCAATCCTTAATCCAATTGAGAATTTGTGAAGAGAACTGAAGACCAGACTGATGTAAAGGAACCCTTTCAACATCAAGGACCTGGAAATCTTTGCAGAGGAGCGGTCCAAAATCCTAGTGGAAATGTTCCAAAATAACTGCTATGCTGAAAAAAAAAACAAAAGACTTTTACACTGTTTTTTTTTTTTT
>NW_015566173.1:0-210 GCF_001515605.1 Sinocyclocheilus anshuiensis | reverse complement strand
CACACACACACACTGTTGTGTTTACTGCTGGCTAAATTTCACGTACATAAACAACATTTTACTTGCTCTAAACCTCTCTTTTATTCATTCAAAGTTGATCTAGACAAGTATTTGGAAACTATCCAAAGTTCTGTTAATCCTAAAGCAGCGAAAACAGCATCTCTGTATTCATCCGATGTGTCCTCTTGTACATTTTTTTTTTTTTTTTTT
>NW_015566172.1:0-210 GCF_001515605.1 Sinocyclocheilus anshuiensis | reverse complement strand
AACAAAACGCTGAAACCAGACAATTCCAGTGTTATTTTAGTATCCTCGAAATACAACAGTATAATAGTTTATTATTATTTTGAATTAGTTTTTATTTTTATAGTTTCTTTTTTTTTCATTTTAATTTTAGTTAAGGTTTTGATAATGTTGTTGATGAGTTTTTGTAATTTTTATTAGTTTTTTTTTTTTTTTTTTAAATATGTCAATATA
>NW_015566171.1:0-209 GCF_001515605.1 Sinocyclocheilus anshuiensis | reverse complement strand
AAGTGATTTGGCCAGCGGTGACGCGCTTGAAGCCAGCACGCGAGAGATGTCCAAATGTAAAAGGCCCACCCAAACAAAATGTAACTCCTAAATGCCGAGGAGTCAGGGAGCAGGAATCAATGGCAGTGGTGGTGTGGATATGTTCAGGGGCGAGTTGACATGGTCGGGTTAAACAGAGACGAGATCCTCATCAGGAAAATCAATGTTGT
>NW_015566170.1:0-209 GCF_001515605.1 Sinocyclocheilus anshuiensis | reverse complement strand
TTGTTTTTTCTTGAGTTAAACAGTAAATAAGATTTTTAGCTGGAACTGTTGTCCTTAGACTAACATTAGCATCAAGCTACATAACTGAGATTAATATATGTTTTTTAGGGATGTTCATTTTAACCGGTTAACCAACCGTAAGAATTTTGACCGATTAATACAATGTTAAATGGTTTAAAAAGTCATTTAATTATTTATTTTTTCAGTAA
>NW_015566169.1:0-209 GCF_001515605.1 Sinocyclocheilus anshuiensis | reverse complement strand
ATTCATTGTGATTCAAATCTACAATAGACTGTGAGTCACTCATTGGGGATGTGGTGCTTTGTCTCTAACTTTAAAATTGCACAATAGCTTCAGTGATTATTGAGTACTCTTCTTTTTTTAACGGTTAGTGGGACGTGTTAGCCTGAGCATAAGCTTTTGACTTCAGTTGGGGCCAGAGAAACATATGGAGAGCTAAATAAAATTCAGAT
>NW_015566168.1:0-209 GCF_001515605.1 Sinocyclocheilus anshuiensis | reverse complement strand
GGGAGTCACGCACAGTGTTCCTGCAAACGCACACAAAGGATGTAAAGCTCCAGAGGCTGTAGGAAGGACACGCGTTCGCTTCCCTGCGCGATTTCTTATGGACGCAATAGCATGAATTCTCCATGCTATTCCGTGGCGATGGATCTTGGTGTTTGTCAGCTTAGAAATTTCTCCATATCTTTCCTCTCGTCGTTGTTGGGGACTGAGAC
>NW_015566167.1:0-209 GCF_001515605.1 Sinocyclocheilus anshuiensis | reverse complement strand
GTTTGATGTCATAGATGCCGGATCGCGCGTCCCGCGGCGCGTCAGGGCCAGATTGCAGCCTGTTGATGGGGAGCGGAATCAACGCGCCGGTTCGCGCCTGTCGAAGGAGAATAAACGCGCGAATGGACGAAACCGTCGCGTGAACCGAACCGGAGCCAGAATCCGCCAGAAAAGAGGCGAAGTTCGCGCCCGCGAGGATGAGGAGTAAC
>NW_015566166.1:0-209 GCF_001515605.1 Sinocyclocheilus anshuiensis | reverse complement strand
TATGCAATATTAGAATGTTTGCGGGAGTGGGCGGGACTGGACACAAAAAATCACGGGAGCGGGCGATAATGGTCAGAAATTCAGTGAGAGCAGGATTAAGAAAACAGTCCCTCGCAGGGCTTTAATGCAAAAACGCACACAATGAATGGCGACTGTAGAAAAGTCGAATCCCGGACATTTTGGGCGATTTAGAAATCCCGGCCGGACGC
>NW_015566165.1:0-209 GCF_001515605.1 Sinocyclocheilus anshuiensis | reverse complement strand
GTTCAGGGGGAAGTTTGGATTCTGAGGTGGTGAGTCTTAAAAAACTAGTGAAAAGGCTGCAGCAAAAAGCCACAGTCCGAGGTTTAAGTACTCCGGCAACTGCATTACCAGTGGAGGCATCAAGAACAGGTCATACAATGGTAAAGTACCCCAAGCTTACTAAAAGTTCCGATGAGTATTATTGCTATCGTTGCGGGGAAAATGGACAC
>NW_015566164.1:0-209 GCF_001515605.1 Sinocyclocheilus anshuiensis | reverse complement strand
GGCATAATTTTCATACATGTCTTCTGTAGAGGACACCAGGACAAAAGGCATGTTAATCAGGCATTTTGGGGAAACACAACAAATCAATAGTAAAAGAAATTATAGATCAATATTCCTATGAAATATGAGATAGTCTTATGAAAATGTTGCCAAGTTATTATATAACTTCTTTTTTCATTATGGTTTGCCCCAAGAACACATTAATATGC
>NW_015566163.1:0-209 GCF_001515605.1 Sinocyclocheilus anshuiensis | reverse complement strand
GCCAGTAGCTCCTTTTCAATCTGGGCGTAGTTCTTTTCTGTATCCGTTAAAGACCTGGACGCATATGCTATTGGTTGCCCCTCCTGCAGCAGACATGATCCTAAGCCATCTTTGGATGCATCTGTTTGTATGGTGAGTGCTGTGTTGGGGTCGTAGTACCTGAGAACTGGTGTGTTGGTCAGTGCTGTTTTGAGTGCAGACAGTGCCTT
>NW_015566162.1:0-209 GCF_001515605.1 Sinocyclocheilus anshuiensis | reverse complement strand
GCGTCACCTAATCTTGTGCTTGAGTAGCAATTTCATGATGCTGACGCAGAGGTTCATCCTGGCTTTATCTGAACCGGAGATTGGTTCGTGACCTTTGATCTAGGATGTGTACTAAAATCTGCATCCAGATCGTCAAGAGACACAGGAAGTTCTTCAGGCTTTTAGAATAAAGCTTGCCAATACTGTATTCTTCCATTTGAACTGGCCTC
>NW_015566161.1:0-209 GCF_001515605.1 Sinocyclocheilus anshuiensis | reverse complement strand
TTAAATGCAAAATTGATTTTCGTGCGCTTGAAATACTTTCTTCTTAGCGAGACAAAGATTTTCTCCACAAAACTCAGTTCGCACGCGTGCAAAACACACTTTTGTGCGCTCAAAATATGCTCTTTCGTGCGCAGAATTGTGGCAGAGATGTAATCCCATACTATCGCAGCAAGCCATATATATATATATATATATATATATATATATAT
>NW_015566160.1:0-209 GCF_001515605.1 Sinocyclocheilus anshuiensis | reverse complement strand
GCTGGAGCCAACATCATCTCTACTTGTCTCTTTCTCAGCTGTCCGTTGTTCTGCTGTTAAATCTCTTTCACTCCATGCGTCCTCTCTCTCTTCTTCCTCCGCTGTTAAAATTCCCTCCGACTCTTCATACAGATCAACGAAGCTTCCCACGCTGTCTTCCTCCATCCTCTCTTCTGAAGTTTTGCATACGCAAAATGCAGTTCTCATCC
>NW_015566159.1:0-209 GCF_001515605.1 Sinocyclocheilus anshuiensis | reverse complement strand
GTGAGCTGGACATGTCAGAGAGCAAGGATAAAGCAAGCGAGAGCAATTCTAGGAAAAGATTTACAAAGGAAAGTTGTTTTAGTTTACAAGATCCTCTTCCGAGTTACACTAAAGAGTCGTTCACACTGACAGTTCACAGTTAAATTGCTGATGGTTGTCTAGATGCTGTACTGTGGTTAAGTGTATCATGAGGTGGATGGCGTGAGCTC
>NW_015566158.1:0-209 GCF_001515605.1 Sinocyclocheilus anshuiensis | reverse complement strand
TGTTAGGCGCATATCCAGTCGTTTGCGCGGAGAGTGGAAGCTAAAGCGCGCTCTGCAGGGCATGGAGACGCCAGCGCGATCACTTGCATTTTTTTTTTTATAACAGTGGAAACTAAAAAATACGCAGTCAATTTTGCTCATAAAGGTAAGAGTATGCATCATTGGGAACTGCAAAGGGTCTACTTGTATTTGTGTGCACTCACAATATC
>NW_015566157.1:0-208 GCF_001515605.1 Sinocyclocheilus anshuiensis | reverse complement strand
TGACTGATTCTGGCTGGTACTTCTGCTCTGTAGGAGATCTGCAGGTTCCTGTTCAACTCCTTGTTCAGAAGGACGATAAATATAAAAATACATGTAAGTCCAGTTATGTTTCGAAAAAAGCATTTCATTTACAAAAGACTTAATGCATTTATTTATATTTGAAGTGTGTTCTTTGTGTGTGTGTGTGTGTGTGTGTGTGTGTGTGTGT
>NW_015566156.1:0-209 GCF_001515605.1 Sinocyclocheilus anshuiensis | reverse complement strand
CCACATATGCTGCAAAGCTTCTCTCTCAGTCAGAGAAAATTGCTTTATTTAATGTTGAGAGCAAAGCTTGCCAACAATCAAGGTATTTCTGACTTATGAAATGAACTGTTATTTGCAATACAGAAAGACAGTTTTTAATGTGTTAGAAGTTCTATGTACGGAATCTTATGTTAGAGCTTCAATGCACAGCCTTGTCAGTTTACAGCTTC
>NW_015566155.1:0-209 GCF_001515605.1 Sinocyclocheilus anshuiensis | reverse complement strand
GTTTTATATTAATCCACAATATTCTACTGACTCCTGTGGGCTCCAAACAGTGGTGTCCAAAATGATTAGAAAGCTAGTATTTTCAGCAGCTAAAAAATGGTTTTAAGACAGTTATTTCTATCTTTTGCTGTAATTTGTCAGTAGAAAATATCAGTTTGCATTTACAAACATTCATTTGGCCATTAATTGTAATAATCCAGTGAGATTTT
>NW_015566154.1:0-209 GCF_001515605.1 Sinocyclocheilus anshuiensis | reverse complement strand
CAAGCAAAACATGTTCAAATCCTACATTTTTGTTGGTCACAGAGAAATTAGTTTCTGCAATAATCCAAAAGACAATGGAAAAATCCTATTTTTTTTTCTTTTTGAGGAAACCAGGGTGATAAACTTCCAGGTCTAAAACTACGGGTCTAGGTTGCACTAAAGTGACTTTTCTGAAAGGTTCTCCAATCGCTTGAGAGGGGTCACTTGTC
>NW_015566153.1:0-209 GCF_001515605.1 Sinocyclocheilus anshuiensis | reverse complement strand
GTTTCCTGCTAGAAAATTACCAGCTTCTGATGGCAGTTAATCTGTTATGACCTGGTTTTTATAGCAGTATTTCAAAGTGTTATGCTTTTTTCCCCACTATTATTATTTGAAAGTAGATAATGGTTCCATGCATTGTGACATGTTTACCTGATAGAACAGTTTTTTACAGTTATTCTGTATTATTTTCAAGATCCCTGACTATTTTTTTC
>NW_015566152.1:0-209 GCF_001515605.1 Sinocyclocheilus anshuiensis | reverse complement strand
TTAGTGTTTTAAAATTTAAATATAAAATTCTGAGTATGGAAATTTTAAATGATATTGTAAAAATAAAAATAAAACAGTAGGCGGCCAAAAAAGTCTTAATGTGTCTTTGAGTGAAGCAGTGAATGGGTCATTGAATCATTTGCTCACCTGATTCATTGAAAACACATTCATTCATTCATTCATTCATTCATTCAGTTATGATGGTTATA
>NW_015566151.1:0-209 GCF_001515605.1 Sinocyclocheilus anshuiensis | reverse complement strand
CATAAAATTCATGGCATTGATGTTTGCCTACAAAACAACCAATGGATCTGCACCATTTTACCTAAATTCACTACTTCTGACTTATGTGCCCTCCAGAAGCTTGCGTTTTGCAAGTGAACGGTGCTTTGTAGTGCCATCCCAAAGAGGCACAAAATCACTTTCACGGACTTTTACCTTAACTGTTCCCTGCTGGTGGAATGACCTGCCCA
>NW_015566150.1:0-209 GCF_001515605.1 Sinocyclocheilus anshuiensis | reverse complement strand
GCCTCTGATCCCGACTTGTTACTTTTAAATGCTAAAAGGATAGGGAAACAATTGGCCATATTTTTGCATCTTCATCTGTAACCACTCTTTCTTTTCCTTACCTTTTTGAGTGCAAACCAGCTGATGTCTGCTCTAACTTTAGCATCTTTGTTTTTAACCAAAGGAGAAAGTGCTATCAAGTTGGGGTAAATGTTTGCTGACTGACTTTC
>NW_015566149.1:0-209 GCF_001515605.1 Sinocyclocheilus anshuiensis | reverse complement strand
GCTGCGGCCATGAGGCCCAGCATCCTCTGAAACGTTTTGAGAGGGTGAGTGGCACCGATCTCGAAGGAGGCCGCCAGTCTCCGTATGGCCAGAGCCCATTCCGGCGCGACTAGAGCTCTCATTTGAGCTAAGTCAAAAATTGTTCCCAGGAACGATATTCGCTAGCTGGGGAACAACGTGCTCTTGGCGAAATTGACCCTGAGTCCCAG
>NW_015566148.1:0-209 GCF_001515605.1 Sinocyclocheilus anshuiensis | reverse complement strand
GTCATAGTTTTTTTTTATTTGATGCAAAGATGATATAATACAAAGTATAGTGTTATAAATATACTTATATAGATTCACGATGCTGATGACCGTTAAACGCGTCGTCACAGCCTTGTGAGTTTGTGCGAACAGAAGCGAGCACTCACCGACACGACGAACGCGACGGGACCCGCCAAACTCCAGATGAGGGTGTCGTAGAGCGAGAGCCA
>NW_015566147.1:0-209 GCF_001515605.1 Sinocyclocheilus anshuiensis | reverse complement strand
GAGGGCAGGTAGCAGATGACTGAAGACAAGATCCTGGAGGGTAGGCGAGTATACAGATGAATAGCAGGTAAGGTCTCTGTTAGTGTAGGAACGATGAGAACAGACAACGGTGTGCAGTTTGTGTATGTCTTTATAGTGAGTGCTGATGAGGAGGTGTCGCTGTGAGAAATATATATAAATAAATAAAATAAATAAAGTGCACACACACA
>NW_015566146.1:0-209 GCF_001515605.1 Sinocyclocheilus anshuiensis | reverse complement strand
GCCTGTGCCGCTTGCAATACATCCAAGTCTCCACGACAACTACCCGCAGGTCTACTTCAGCCACTACCTATTCCTCAACGCCCCTGGTCCCATATCGCTATCGACTTTGTCACAGATCTCCCCATTTCTCAAGGTAACACCACTGTATTAACTGTAACCATCCTGGAGAACCATCCAATCTTCCCTCTGTCACTGAATGGCTTCAACGA
>NW_015566145.1:0-209 GCF_001515605.1 Sinocyclocheilus anshuiensis | reverse complement strand
GAACACAGCTAGCCTCAGATAGCTGTATTCAAGTAAGCCCGTCCTACCATAATAATGGCTGGAATATAACCACCCTCGGATGGCTATACTAAGGAGGTCTCAAATCCGTGTCAGTCCCACAGTAGGCTAGCGAAGCACCGTGTTATTGACCAGGCGCTCACAAGAGGGAGATCCGGACCATCAGTAAATGATTCGCTAAAGAGCGAACA
>NW_015566144.1:0-209 GCF_001515605.1 Sinocyclocheilus anshuiensis | reverse complement strand
TTCTTCATATTTATAAAGTACATAGTGCCTTATTTTTATGGATTTTTTAGAGTGTAAATAGATTTACAAAAATAAAAACACATACCAATTTTTAATATGAAATATTCACATAAAATTAAAATTAAAACTAAAAACATAAAAACAGAAGCAAAATGAAAATATTCATTAATACTATAATAGTACATAAATAATACCAAAATAACACTGAA
>NW_015566143.1:0-209 GCF_001515605.1 Sinocyclocheilus anshuiensis | reverse complement strand
AACTCAATGTTGTGGGGGACATCAAAGCGACGTACTCGACCAGCCACAGGAAAAATAGATGGGTGGGCATGGGGAATGGCACAGGACATTGCTTTTAAGAAACTGAAGGAGAGTCTCCTACAAGCACCCATATTGGCATATGCTGATTTTGAATTGCCATTTTTGTTGTACACTGATGCCAGCCAGACAGGGTTGGGAGCAGTATTGGC
>NW_015566142.1:0-209 GCF_001515605.1 Sinocyclocheilus anshuiensis | reverse complement strand
GACGCTTCACTAACTGCACAAACACACATCAACTGAGTCTCCAACCAACACAGTGACTCACAGCAGAAAATACCTTCCTTTACTTCATGTGCTTTATGCAGTCTGCATTATTACTAAAGCATGAAACTGAATTTAAAAAAGTGAATGTTTTATATCATGTGTGATGCGACTCACAATCAAACTCATTGATTCAGTGACTGACAGAGACA
>NW_015566141.1:0-209 GCF_001515605.1 Sinocyclocheilus anshuiensis | reverse complement strand
CTGTGTCCGCTCACATATCTCTCGAGGCGGCGGTGTCCGCTCACAATTCCCCCGAGGTGGCGGTGTCCGCTCACATATCTCCCGATGCGGCGGTGTCCGCTCACAGTTCCCCCGAGGTGGCGATGTCTGCTCACAATGCTCCCGTGGTGGCGGTGCCCGCTGAAGTTCCCTCCAAGGCAGCAGAGCTTGTTTCAGGCCTTCCCGAAGCA
>NW_015566140.1:0-209 GCF_001515605.1 Sinocyclocheilus anshuiensis | reverse complement strand
GGAGGCCCCTCTAGGCTGATCACCGGAATGGGATTACTCTCTGGATGAGCGGACACTTGAGGGTGCATTCTAGGAACGGGCACTGGAGGGCGCTTTCTAGGAGCAGGAACTGGAGGGCGCTCTGAACTGGATTCGGGGACTGGAGCCCTCTGCCCTTCATGTTGGCACTTATGCCGCGCCATACTCAGCTCACCCTCAGCCGCGGTGCA
>NW_015566139.1:0-209 GCF_001515605.1 Sinocyclocheilus anshuiensis | reverse complement strand
GAAAAAAAAAAAAAAAAAAAACATTTTAATATCTAGCCACCTGGCTTAAGTCTCTGTGCTTCAGCAAAACTCAATGAATGTGAGTATTGACTGCCTACACAGTGGCGAGGAGCTCTGAACCAACATGCAGCGAAGAAGGCCGCCATGCCTCCGCAACACTTCTACCATCAGTTCCAGGGTGAATGAATCCTGGCAACGTATGACTGGCA
>NW_015566138.1:0-209 GCF_001515605.1 Sinocyclocheilus anshuiensis | reverse complement strand
TGTATCATCAGCGTTTCCCATCATGCTTTTAATCTGTGCAGCTGGTAAACAGCAGCTCCTTCTAACAACTACACCATCTGGCTCTCACAAGAGTATTTGAGCACAACAAAGTCAGAAAGTATTTCTTAAGCCGAGTTCACACTGCACGATTTTCAAAGATGTCGCAATCACTGTTGGTTTCACACTGAACGACTATCTGGGGTAGCATT
>NW_015566137.1:0-209 GCF_001515605.1 Sinocyclocheilus anshuiensis | reverse complement strand
CAATTCTTTATGAAATGGTTCTGCTCTTGTTAAAAGCCAAAGAGCACTAATCTGCTACTGTTTAGAACTATTTTCTTAAGAGTGTATTTAACAACATTTCTTCTTGCAATCTGCAGGTTTTTCTCTCTCATTTAACTTGCATTCTCCTCATTTGTGGCTCTCTGGGGAACGCAGAGGCAGAAACTGTGTCTTCGACTTTTGAGAAGTGT
>NW_015566136.1:0-209 GCF_001515605.1 Sinocyclocheilus anshuiensis | reverse complement strand
TGTTTAATGTCATTTTAAACATAAAATGAAACATAAAACTTTAATGAATAAGACTGTAAGCTCATGATATGAGGGCAAGAAAGATGCCCCTGCACAACTGAAATAAATGCAATGCAATGATTTAAGTGAGAAATGAAAATAGATGAAGTACCAATTGCAGCACTACATTTAGATTTGCTCATGTTGCAGATTGATTCTGTTGCAGATCA
>NW_015566135.1:0-209 GCF_001515605.1 Sinocyclocheilus anshuiensis | reverse complement strand
CCAAAATAAAAAGATCAAGTAACGCAAGAGCACAGTGCAAACGACGTTATAAAAATATAAAGAGACACAATTGCGAGATATAAAGTCACAATTGCGAGTTATAAAGAGATATTTTATAAAAATATAAAGAGACAATTGCGAGATAAGAACTCGCAATTCTGACATTTTTTCTCGCAATTGCGAGTTTATATCTCGCAATTCTGACTTTA
>NW_015566134.1:0-209 GCF_001515605.1 Sinocyclocheilus anshuiensis | reverse complement strand
ATTTTAAATAGCCTAGTAAAAATATTTCAAAATGTTACTGTTTTGATGTACTTTAGATCAAATAAAGGCAGGCTTGATGAACAGAAGAGACTTTTTTAAAAAACGAAAAATCTTACTGTTCAAAAACGTTTGACTGGTGTATAGGCAACTTAAATTTTTCTCTCATTTCTAGCTTTAATTGGCTTAGAAATCAGATAACTGCTGGACAA
>NW_015566133.1:0-209 GCF_001515605.1 Sinocyclocheilus anshuiensis | reverse complement strand
GTGTGCAAAGACAAAGAAAGGCATCTGCCTCTTAGTGTAGCAGACAGTCAGGGTTGACTGAGACGGTAGTGTAGGCATACTGTAACGGGACGGAACCGTGTGAGAGGGGTAAACAGGGATGAGGTAGGGGCTTTAAAGTGTTCTTTCGTACCAGAGGGAAAAGCAGAAGGCTCCCAAACTGCTGTAAAAGGCAATTACTTTACAGTTCA
>NW_015566132.1:0-209 GCF_001515605.1 Sinocyclocheilus anshuiensis | reverse complement strand
GAAGCCAAAACATTCTCAGTATGGCTGCCGTCATCTTGGGAAAATTAGGTAATTTGGAGCCAGAGTCTGCGTAGTAGTGATCGTGAGGTGGAGCCACGGTATCAAAATACCGCCCAAACTCCAGCAGACCCAATCGCAAGCTCACAATCATGATGACACACCCCGTTTATATGGCATCAAATAACTAATTAAAAGCAAACTTATTAGAA
>NW_015566131.1:0-209 GCF_001515605.1 Sinocyclocheilus anshuiensis | reverse complement strand
GACTAAAATATTAATGATAAACATATATCCTGTTACAACAGAACATGTGATTTAAATTATTTTATAATGCATGAAAAACAGGGTATAACAATATGAGTCCTTTGATATTATAATTTGAACTTTTGTCGATTTGTCTGTACATTGCATATTAAATTATAAATATCATTTAAAAGGCATTAATTGACAAAGTGATTTTGAAGACCATGGGT
>NW_015566130.1:0-209 GCF_001515605.1 Sinocyclocheilus anshuiensis | reverse complement strand
GACTAAAATATTAATGATAAACATATATCCTGTTACAACAGAACACGTGATTTAAATTATTTTATAATGCATGAAAAACAGGGTATAACAATATGAGTTCTTTGATATTATAATTTGAACTTTTGTCGATTTGTCTGTACATTGCATATTAAATTATAAATATAATTTAAAAGGCATTAATTGACAAAGTGATTTTGAAGACCATGGGT
>NW_015566129.1:0-209 GCF_001515605.1 Sinocyclocheilus anshuiensis | reverse complement strand
GTCTGTTGCCTACATTACTCGTGCGGAAAACACAATCTGCCAGTTGTTACTTGCTGCCACCAGTACGTTGGAACCAGCAAATATTGATCCCTCTATTTCACAGTTTCTGCAAACTGCTCTCTTGACAATGGGCCATATGACCCGCGAGCTGGGTAGTCTTACAGCCACGCTCCTGGCAGCCCGCCGCCAAGTGTGGCTTGCCCAAGCAC
>NW_015566128.1:0-209 GCF_001515605.1 Sinocyclocheilus anshuiensis | reverse complement strand
ATGTTAGTGGGTGTCTTTATGTTTTGGATTGCTTGGGTGCGACTGAACTGTGGTTCGATGCCGTCTCGTCTGACGAGCAGGCCGACATAGTTCACGTTGGTTTTGCACCCTTGTCCTTTGTGGAGGGAGATCTTTGCTCCTGCTGTTGTCAGCTGGTTCAGGAAGTGATCGATTTCTTTGAGGTGGTCTGCCGCATTTGAGCTTTTCAA
>NW_015566127.1:0-209 GCF_001515605.1 Sinocyclocheilus anshuiensis | reverse complement strand
TTCTGAATAACTTGTAATATATAATTATTCACGGTATTTAGAAGACCCCACGATAACAATATCGTCCATATTAATTACCGTGATATATCGCATTACTGAATACCGGCACAAGTCTAGAGGAGAGTATACGAATTAATCATGCAAAGAGTTTTACTAATGTTTGTGCTCATCAAATTACTGGTATTTGCGCCATTATTTAACGCCCAAAA
>NW_015566126.1:0-209 GCF_001515605.1 Sinocyclocheilus anshuiensis | reverse complement strand
TTCTGTCCGGTGTTGAGGTTACAGTCCCTTGCATCAGGTGGGGTCGCGAAGCGCCGATTTTTTTCAAACCAGCTGTCCTGACCTTCCCGATACTGCATGACGTTCGAAGCCTCAAACGTCATCAATCATGTGATGTTGTCATTTCTATACAAGCATCGGCACAGCGTGCAGTGTTGCCAACTTAGCAATTTTGTTGCTAAATTTAGCAA
>NW_015566125.1:0-209 GCF_001515605.1 Sinocyclocheilus anshuiensis | reverse complement strand
TGTGAAATGATGGGAGGAGTCAGAAAAATGATGGGACTGAATGAAGGTCAGAGATCGCTGATTGTGCTGCACACACACATAAACTTCTTGTCAATGCTTCCCCATGATTTTTATTACAAAATAAAACATAGATACTACATCGCTACATTATATTCTCTAGCAAGGAGGTGATAAAATCGCTGTTTTTGAAGTAATTGTTTGTAGAGAGA
>NW_015566124.1:0-209 GCF_001515605.1 Sinocyclocheilus anshuiensis | reverse complement strand
CTTTCAGGTACTTTATATATAATATAGAGAGCCTTATAGTGCCTATATAATACTAAGTGTAGAGAGCCTTATAGAAAGTAAAACTGAACAAAGAAGATGTTATAAAAGATTTTCTTTTGTCTACTGCCACAAAGCCTGTGAGTTTGCAAAAGTAGGTTTTTGCAACACAAAACAGTTTCCTAATTGTTATAGTTTGGTCATCTTTGCAA
>NW_015566123.1:0-209 GCF_001515605.1 Sinocyclocheilus anshuiensis | reverse complement strand
ATGTTTTTGTGAATCTGAATGCAAGGAGACCAACTGCAATGGAATTGGGCTTAAGTAATAAACCCTTTACATGTGAATTAAAGGTACACAAATCACAAATCTATTGTCTGTATTTTGCAATGGCCAAATAGTATGTTTCAAATGTTAAAAATGGATCTTGTAAAGGGCTTGTAACCACCACAGATACTCAGAACTACACGTTCACCAAA
>NW_015566122.1:0-209 GCF_001515605.1 Sinocyclocheilus anshuiensis | reverse complement strand
GTCACTTTTGACCGAAGAATTTTACATTTTGAATATTTAAAAATCATAGCTTCATCGGAATGGTACGAAACTTGGTGACTTGTATGGCACTTTGTATGTGAACACAAAAAAAAATTGAGGACATGATTCGAAAAAGCTAAGTGCTCGTAAAAAAATAGTCGCACTCAAAAATGACCGACCATAGGAAATGAATGGGAAATGGCAAAAAA
>NW_015566121.1:0-209 GCF_001515605.1 Sinocyclocheilus anshuiensis | reverse complement strand
TTCATATTTTAAAATGTTAGGTGTTCTATACTCATTAAGTTATTTCAGAGCTTATATTCACAAGAAGCTTATTTTAGTGCTTTTGTGAACAGTAACACTATTTTAGTGCAAATGAAGAGAATGCAAGACGACATATACAGAAAATATTCATTCTCTGTAAAAGGAAGTTGGTTAATGCAATGTTAAGATTAAAGCTTGCCCACATGAAA
>NW_015566120.1:0-209 GCF_001515605.1 Sinocyclocheilus anshuiensis | reverse complement strand
GCCCTAAGAGGACGCCGTTCACTTCTAGTTCCCCTTCGGCGATCCAGCAAGAGGACAGGATGTCTCTTAAGGAGTGCTGTGTGTGTGGGGGCCCGATTGAGCTAGCTCCTGATGCACACAACGCGTGTGTCTTCTGTCTGGGCCGAGCCCACGCAGAGGCCGCGCTGGATGGGTCTGACTGTTCCACCTGTGAGGAAATGACAGTCAAA
>NW_015566119.1:0-209 GCF_001515605.1 Sinocyclocheilus anshuiensis | reverse complement strand
ACAACATGCCCCGTTGTAACATCTGAGGGGCACGTTGTAACTTGAAATCTTATCTGATCGAATGAAAAAAAATACAAGACAAACTAAAATATTTTGTTAATAAAATATATATATATATATATATATATAAATTAAAAAATTAAAAATAAATAAAATAATGCCGTTTTTTTAAGAATTCAAAATAATCTGATTTTGGAGTTTGACAATGA
>NW_015566118.1:0-209 GCF_001515605.1 Sinocyclocheilus anshuiensis | reverse complement strand
TGTGTGTGGGCCTGACTACTCAATTGATCTAACATCACTAGAAGAGAAATCTAGCCATGAGTAGATGCCAAAAGCAGGTCATGTGTTCAATTTATTCATCTTGTTTCACCTTAGGTCTGATGACACTGAAAGAGGAGAGTGAAGTTCTGAACGAAACGGATGAGAAATATAAGCTTGAGAAACATCAGGAGTTCATACCTGAAGAAAAA
>NW_015566117.1:0-209 GCF_001515605.1 Sinocyclocheilus anshuiensis | reverse complement strand
GACCATACAAGAAGCATTATTATAAAGAAGAGTCACCCATGCTATGAACTTTTCTCCAAAACCAAAAGCTTTGAAAACAGAAAACAGAAAATTATGATCTATTCGATCGAAGGCTTTCTCTCGATCTAGGGATAAAATTCCAACACTTTGATTATACACATTATACACATCCATCACATCTCTCATTAAAAACAAATTGTCCATTATCG
>NW_015566116.1:0-209 GCF_001515605.1 Sinocyclocheilus anshuiensis | reverse complement strand
GATTACATTAAAACTAAGCTAAAACACACACATACACACACACATATACAGTTCTGAAGAAATGAGAGTTGACGGAGTTGCATGAAGTTTTCAAAGTTCTAACTCGTTTCCACGAATGGTTTTAAATTCAACCCTGGGACAATCACAAAGCAGAGGTTTGTCTCATCTTTACTGCTTAACTCAATTCACCAGTTCAGCACCTATTTCAG
>NW_015566115.1:0-209 GCF_001515605.1 Sinocyclocheilus anshuiensis | reverse complement strand
TGACATTTTTTCTTCCATGAAACACAAAAGGTGATATTTTAACACACTTTTCCATCGAATGAAAGTAAATGCGGAATGAATTTTGAAATGGGGAAATATTATAAAACAGTTTCATATGACTCTTATGCTACAGTTAAAATTATATTAAGTAATATAATAATTCTGAGCATGAAACAAAAATTTAAGGGTTGATATTGTTAACTAAAACT
>NW_015566114.1:0-209 GCF_001515605.1 Sinocyclocheilus anshuiensis | reverse complement strand
TGCAGAAGCTTGCAGAATGTAATAATTATGTTTTCCATCTGAATCAACTCTTCAAAGTGACAAAAGTGTGCTTGTCTTCATTGCACATATATGGCGGTCAGTGATGGAAATGTGTCAGTGAATGGAGCCAAATGAAATGCAGCTATACACTCTTGAAAATAAACGGTTGTTATTGGCATTGAAGAAGGTTCCATGAAGAACCTTTCAAA
>NW_015566113.1:0-209 GCF_001515605.1 Sinocyclocheilus anshuiensis | reverse complement strand
TGCTCATTATTAGTAATTTCTAGCAGCGCATCTTCCCTTATAATGACACATTTGTTTTCTTATTTGAATGTTTAATCACTGTATTTAATATATTCTTTGTGCAAATATTGTTATTATATTTATTGTGACCACTGTTATTTGTTATTTGTACTTACATATTTTTATTTTATCTTTAATTTGTAGAAAACCACACAAACATGAAAACCGAA
>NW_015566111.1:0-209 GCF_001515605.1 Sinocyclocheilus anshuiensis | reverse complement strand
GGTATATAATACAGCATGTGGTGTATGCCATGCCTCATCTTATTATTTTTTGTGAATAAACGTTTTGTAAGCTAGTTTGTCATCGTATCTTACTGTTTTATTGTTGTTTTGCTTTTTAATTAAGAATAACAATGAATCCATCTTTTGTTTTAGACTTAAAATGTGAAATGTGTAGATGTATGTAAGCAAAACAGACAATTATCTTTTCT
>NW_015566110.1:0-209 GCF_001515605.1 Sinocyclocheilus anshuiensis | reverse complement strand
TTTCTTATTTTAAGCATAATCTTCAAAGTTTTAATCCCCTCTCTCTCACACACACACACACGCACACACACACACGATGAAACATGTTGCCAAAGTCTTTCGGTGTGTTTAAAAATAAAACGAAAAATATTTCTCTCGTTTTAAACGGATGCGAAGGAGCTTGCGTGTTTGCTTGTTACCTCAAACAGCGTCTCAAATATTTAGATGAA
>NW_015566109.1:0-209 GCF_001515605.1 Sinocyclocheilus anshuiensis | reverse complement strand
TTTTCGTTATTTGCAATCCAGAAGCGAGATCCCTCTTGTATTTTAGGTCTGAGTTTGACTTCCGAGGATTATGAAAACAAGATGTTTGAGGTTAAGCGATATATTTGAGAAAATCTGAGGTCTTGAGGACTTTATGGCCGCCACATGCGTGTATCCGTTAAGTCCACGTGACTGTAGTAATCCATTATTATAAGTAGGGCTGCAACTAA
>NW_015566108.1:0-209 GCF_001515605.1 Sinocyclocheilus anshuiensis | reverse complement strand
GTCATAGTGGGAATCATGACATTCATTTTAATATAATTTGTTTTTCTACCAGGTAAAATCTAGGCAGAAATCTTCCACTTAGCATGGTAAATTTTCGATGAATTATCTCTATAAGTAAAAATAAAAAAAAATGCTGATATTCTTTAAAGTAAATTTTACTGACAGTGTTCTCATTTTATATAAAAATGTGCAAAAATATGAATAACTTT
>NW_015566107.1:0-209 GCF_001515605.1 Sinocyclocheilus anshuiensis | reverse complement strand
AACCAGGAGGGAAGCAGCATAAAAGCAGAGCACAACTCTCAACCGGGGAGAACCTTTCTCCAGAGCATGATTTGTGTCCTGCCCGGTCCAGTTTGTTGAAACTGTGATGCATCTGTTGGGAATCTGCATGGTTGTTAACATTAACTCTTTGGTTTAAAATGCTGTTGCTCTAGTTGCCTGTCCTCTAGTGAATTCCTTAGTCCTGCTAA
>NW_015566106.1:0-209 GCF_001515605.1 Sinocyclocheilus anshuiensis | reverse complement strand
GTCCTCGTCGTCCTGCCTGCCTCCACACACCCGATTCCGTGACAAAAACATATTAAATTAAAATATATTAAGATGTATATTTATTTAAATATATTAAAAAGCTTTAAATTAAAATGTCCAGGTGCCATAAACCAAAATCAAAAGAAAATATATGAAATCCTATTTTGCATATTAAAATGTAAATATATGAAATTAAAACATTAAAATAA
>NW_015566105.1:0-209 GCF_001515605.1 Sinocyclocheilus anshuiensis | reverse complement strand
ACATCTTTTTCACACAGATCGTTTTGCTGCGTCTTAATCTTCTTAACATCCAAATGCCAGCCATTAAAATTGGTAAAACATAACTACTAATTAAGTAATCTTTAGAGACGATAAACAACATGTAGATTATTCTAAAGCATTGGCTTACATTGCAATTATTTTGACAAACATAATGCAGCTATTTTGAATCACGATTGCGCATTTAGCAA
>NW_015566104.1:0-209 GCF_001515605.1 Sinocyclocheilus anshuiensis | reverse complement strand
GTTTACTAATGCTGCTCAAATGTGTCGGAGATGCGTTTATGCATTATTTTCTACTTTACGCATTAGTAATAGGCTAAAGCAAGACTTCGCAAGTTCTCTTGCAAAATAAAATAATACATACAAAAACAAGGAATAAACTGTGTACAGAAAGCGAGTAAAGATCTCTACTAAAATGGTCAGTTTAATCTCGCAAAAACTCCCGTTAATAA
>NW_015566103.1:0-209 GCF_001515605.1 Sinocyclocheilus anshuiensis | reverse complement strand
AAAAATTAAAGATTAAGTGGATATTTTAATTAAATGTTTGGTCAAACAAGCATTTGATCGTCCTGTAAGTGTAGCAGCAGCAATTACATGGCCTTCGGCTCCCTTTGCAGGCATTTGTAATAACATGTAATGTATATAAATTGTTTATTTTGTATTACATTATACATTTTAACAGTGTTATTCAATGAAACCATATAATTATTAATTAA
>NW_015566102.1:0-209 GCF_001515605.1 Sinocyclocheilus anshuiensis | reverse complement strand
TGCTACTGCTTATGTTAGCTTCTAATATACGATTTTATCCTGATTCAAGCTTTAATACAGCAGAAAACTTGATTGCATTGTAGCATTTTTGTAAAGTAATTGTTTACTTTGTAAGAGTAAGAAGCGTTTGCCAGCAAGTATTGCTCGCTACCAAGGCAACCGCATGCACGTCCATGTTTAATGCTTCTCGTAGCTATGTGAAAAATATC
>NW_015566101.1:0-209 GCF_001515605.1 Sinocyclocheilus anshuiensis | reverse complement strand
ATTTAACCTGCAGTTACAGATGGATAAATAATGCTTTGTTTTTAAAACGTTGAATGTAAAACGCTGAATACTGATATTTGAAATAATTTAAAACATGAACAAAATAGAAGAAATGTGAAATTAAAACTGCCAGTAGGTGGCAGTAAGTGACTGTTAATGAGTGATCATTGAGATTCAACAGATTCATTCAAACGACTGATTCATTCAGA
>NW_015566100.1:0-209 GCF_001515605.1 Sinocyclocheilus anshuiensis | reverse complement strand
CCTGTCTATGAACCACCCTGCCTTCTATACAGACCGATTTCGATTACATCTTCACGTAATTGTATTTTTTGTCTCCAAGATCATTCGCTTATGCAATTATTGTTTGCTCTCTATCGTATTATGTGAAATATGGATGTGTATACGCGTTAGAAACATGTTATCGTATTTTTCCTTTTCCAACTTAAACAAGCGTGCTTGCCGTGTATTAA
>NW_015566099.1:0-209 GCF_001515605.1 Sinocyclocheilus anshuiensis | reverse complement strand
ACTCAGGCCTGCAACGTGAACTGTGGTATTTCAATATTTGATTATTTGATTTCTGCCGGCTGTTAGTTTAAATAGGAATTACACTGCCAATCTTCTTTTGATTGTTTACCAGTTCATATTCTGTGTTTATTATTTTATTTTATATTCAGTAAAAGGCTTGGTCATTTGTTTAATTGTTGTTGCAGTTATTATTTCATTTCCATTTACGA
>NW_015566098.1:0-209 GCF_001515605.1 Sinocyclocheilus anshuiensis | reverse complement strand
ATAAATGTCATAATCATTATGAATGTCATAATCATTAAGAATCATGACCAAAATGTTTAGAAATGCCATGAGATGTCTTCTGTTTTTAGTACGTTATTGTTATGATCTCACTGGAGCGTGAACGTCAGCTTGTTTATTCCCAAAAGTGGCGATTTGAAAGTGATGCTCACATCTCTCAAGCCAAATCATTTCATCCCTCAAGACAGCGA
>NW_015566097.1:0-209 GCF_001515605.1 Sinocyclocheilus anshuiensis | reverse complement strand
TTCAAGTTCAAAACAAGTTAAGCTCTGTCGACAACATCTGTGGCATGCTATCGATTACCACAGACAATCATTTTGGCTCTGTCCTTAGTTTGTAAAAACAAACAATTTGATTTATAGTAATGCACTTACAATGAAAGTATTGGCATGGCGTTCTGCATGGTTAAAACGGTGTTTGTTAATTAAAACTATCAAAAATAATTTTCGTTAAA
>NW_015566096.1:0-209 GCF_001515605.1 Sinocyclocheilus anshuiensis | reverse complement strand
TTAAATGAGACAACTCGAGCCATTTAGAGATGTTATGTAATGCCTCTGTCAGGTGCTCACCTGCCAGGCTAGATGTTGTAGTGGACACATGGATGACAGTGTCATCAGCATACATCTGGCAGCAATTTGGTAAGTCATTTATGTACATTGTAAACAACAGAGGTCCAAGTACAGAACCTTGCGGTACTCCTATGTTGTTTGTCTGCAGA
>NW_015566095.1:0-209 GCF_001515605.1 Sinocyclocheilus anshuiensis | reverse complement strand
GAAAAAAATTCACTAAATTATAAGAATGTTGCCCCAGTTTCAACAATGCCATCTGCTGATGCACAAAGGTTTATTTTGACTGACACACAATAAGCCATTTAACAACCTTCATTCGACATGTGGAGTGTGCATTTCCTTTAACCTGTGCTCTTTATTGCTGCTGACCTTCTGTTTCACTGGAAGTTTCACCATGGTGGTGACCAGCAAGA
>NW_015566094.1:0-209 GCF_001515605.1 Sinocyclocheilus anshuiensis | reverse complement strand
GAGGAAAGAAATCTTACAGTATGTCATTTTCTGCTAACATTGCAGCAGTCTGTGCAAGCATTGCTGTCCGCGGTGGTCATACTGCTCTGTTAGCATAAGATAATGGAAATAATCCGCTGAAAATAATGGATTTAATTAGAAACACAAAGAGCACATTGTCACTGTGGTGTGGATGAGTCAGTCATTTAATCCTAATTGGGGTTTCATTC
>NW_015566093.1:0-209 GCF_001515605.1 Sinocyclocheilus anshuiensis | reverse complement strand
TTTAAATGGGGGGGCCAGTCGGGGGCACTGGCTCAAAAGAGGGTGAGGGGGTTGTGTTTGCGGAACGATGTATGTTATAATCCATCGTGTACACTCGCTAAACAAAGAGTGACAGTGACAGAGCAGAGCCAATTCATAAGAGAACAATATTTAAAAGCACACGTCTATGGAGTCAATAAAATGCCACATATATATGCAAAATAATAAAG
>NW_015566092.1:0-209 GCF_001515605.1 Sinocyclocheilus anshuiensis | reverse complement strand
GAGAAAGGCTGAAATTCCAAGTGGGAGGTTGGAAATACTGGGGAGCTTTATGACCCTTTGTGTGAGAGCATGGTAATTTGCACATGGAACTCGAATCAAAATTACTAAAGATTCTTAGAACAAATTGCAAATTTGCACAACAACAGAACAAATATTGCCTATGGACCCACATATAATATAAACGCTCATTTAGATCATCAGAAGACAAA
>NW_015566091.1:0-209 GCF_001515605.1 Sinocyclocheilus anshuiensis | reverse complement strand
GGAGCTCCGTTGCCTCTGCCGCGATCTAGTGTTCGTTCTGGCGGCTGCCAGATGAGGACTACTTCCGTCCAACCCTCGGGGGCCCACCCCTCCTCTAGCACTTGAGATCCAGTCGAGCGGCCAAAGGAACGCGCTGGGCCTTCTTCAAAGAGCAGGTATCCTGTGGTGCTCCTCCCGACGACCAGATGTCGATCACTGCATC
Organism: Sinocyclocheilus anshuiensis; assembly: GCF_001515605.1. Lineage (NCBI taxonomy): Eukaryota > Metazoa > Chordata > Actinopteri > Cypriniformes > Cyprinidae > Sinocyclocheilus > Sinocyclocheilus anshuiensis. Next base: position 7 of record NW_015566091.1, on the reverse strand, counting down.
GGAGGGA
>NW_015566090.1:0-209 GCF_001515605.1 Sinocyclocheilus anshuiensis | reverse complement strand
GGATTGTTTGTCGTAGTTTCATTCTGTAGAGACAAGCATATGATTTCAGCAGTGTTGTTATTGTTAACTAAAAATAGTTTTTGTAGACTGAAATAAAGACTGAAATGAAAAATACAATTAGAAATATGCTTTGGCAACTAACAGAAATAAGTTTAAGTACTAAAATTACAACTAAAAACACAAATATACATAAAACACACACACACACA
>NW_015566089.1:0-209 GCF_001515605.1 Sinocyclocheilus anshuiensis | reverse complement strand
AAAAAAGATCAATAAGTCGTCAACAAGTTTTTCCATTAATTTAATTAATCTGATTTACCAATTTCAGCATAATTTTTTCTAGATTATATAAAATTCATCTCCATATTTTTTAAGTCATTTTATATTTTTTTGTTGAAATGACTTGTAGCATAAATTTGATTATACTTAAAAATTTAAGGCAGCAACTAACCTTAAGTTTTTAATTTAGA
>NW_015566088.1:0-209 GCF_001515605.1 Sinocyclocheilus anshuiensis | reverse complement strand
TTTGAATAGTCCTTTGTTTTCTTTTGTTTCTCCTGTGTTTTCCCCACGGTATGAGAACCGCCCTGCTGTGAAGCGTGCCGGCCGTGCCGTCGTCAAGCAAGCTGGCTCACTCCAGCCCACCGGCCGCTCAGAAGTCAAGTCCGCCGGCCACGCTGGCGGGCTTGAGGGAGGGCTCCTGTTCCCGAGTATAGCCCACGGAGGGCTCCTGA
>NW_015566087.1:0-209 GCF_001515605.1 Sinocyclocheilus anshuiensis | reverse complement strand
GGGTAGGTTTAGGGTTAGGGGATAGAAAATATAGTTTGGTCAGTAGAAAAGTAATAGAAGTCTATGGAAAGTCTCCACAATTCACAGAAACAAATGTGTGTGTGTGTGGGTCAGGTGTACGGCGCTGCGATCCAGTTCTACGAGGCGTACCCGCGCGAGTCTCTGTCGGAGCGTCAGTGTGTGCGTCTGGGTCTGCTGAGCGTCGTGGA
>NW_015566086.1:0-209 GCF_001515605.1 Sinocyclocheilus anshuiensis | reverse complement strand
TTGAAAGCACTGATTCATACAGCAACAAACGGCTGCCTTCATGAACGCGAGTCAGTGAATCATTCACTCAACTCTGATTCTTTTTTAGAAAAAAACTGAGCTAGTCACCAAATTAGAATATTTGGCTGTGAAAATATTGGCATTTTAATAAAAATATTGCATATAGAGTAGGGCTGCGACGATAAATCAATGCAGAATCGATTCGTGGA
>NW_015566085.1:0-209 GCF_001515605.1 Sinocyclocheilus anshuiensis | reverse complement strand
TTTTCTCCTTTTCTGCTTCCGGAAGACCTGGCGCACTTCGTCTTCACTGATCTGAATTGCAGGTGTGGGGAGAGGGGGGTTGCAGGTGTTCAGGGCGGGTGTGGGGTGTTTTTGCAAACCTGCAGAAGAACTCATTCAGATCGTCTGCCAGGTGTTGATTCTCGACAGTGCTGGGGGATGGTGTCTTGTAATTGGTGATTTCTTTCAGA
>NW_015566084.1:0-209 GCF_001515605.1 Sinocyclocheilus anshuiensis | reverse complement strand
TTACGAGTCCAACTCTCTAACCATTAGGCCACGACTTCCCCTTTAAACATACGCATCACCATTATATTATATCACCATTATATATTATAATTTGAAGTAGTTTTAAAGTTTTGTAGGCAATACAATCAGGAAAAATAGATAAATAAATAGACAGATAGATAGACACATAGATAGATAAGAAATAGTAAACTAGCATGTTGCTAGCATGA
>NW_015566083.1:0-209 GCF_001515605.1 Sinocyclocheilus anshuiensis | reverse complement strand
GTCTATATATACCATGCTCACTCTGTCTGTCACTGCTGCGATATTGGTTTGTCTTCGGAATTCTAAGTTGTCTGTTGTTACGTCGTGTTTTCTGTTCGCTATGTTTTGGATGACCTTTTGCCACGTTTGTGTTCTGTTTTGTTCATTTGTTACTTTAAAATAAACTGCACTTGGACCTTACCTTGTTTTCTCCTGGCTGTTCCGTGACA
>NW_015566082.1:0-209 GCF_001515605.1 Sinocyclocheilus anshuiensis | reverse complement strand
TCTGTGTGATTGAGCTGAAGTGAAACCCATTGAATATCTTGAGCCGATCTTATCAGCGGTGGGAGAAATGAGATATTGGCAGTGCTGTTGAGTGCTCTCACAGATGAGCAGGTTAATAGGGTTGGGAGGCAGGCCATGGGCTAATTGGATTTGCTGTGGCTTGATAAACAGTGGCAAGCTTTTTTATTTACCTTTTTTTTTTTTTTTTC
>NW_015566081.1:0-209 GCF_001515605.1 Sinocyclocheilus anshuiensis | reverse complement strand
TTTTTGTTCATTATCAAAATCAGTAACATCTGTAAAAAATTGTAGCAACCTCATTTTTATATGGTGAAATTTAATTATTCTGAGTTTTTTTTTTAATTAATCATTGGTCTTCTATAGTAGCATAATTTAAATCATGACAAACAGTTAAAACCACACATATAGCACACCTCAATACCATGGTAAAAATATAACTATATGGTTTTTAGGTA
>NW_015566080.1:0-209 GCF_001515605.1 Sinocyclocheilus anshuiensis | reverse complement strand
TCAGTTAATTGAGCTGATTCTGTAAAGAAAGAGTTCACAGTCTGTTACTGTCAGTCTTTTACTGGAGTACATTCATCTCTGGAACGAGGGAGAACTATGATGACGTGCATAAAAAGAGTTATAAATAACAAATAATGAAAAGTAAATAATCACACTAATTAAGGAGTAAATTAACTCACCAGTGAAGTATATTCTGGTGCTGTTGCTGA
>NW_015566079.1:0-209 GCF_001515605.1 Sinocyclocheilus anshuiensis | reverse complement strand
TTGAGGGTGAGTAAAACATGGGCTAATTTTCATTTTTGGGTGAACAAACCCTTTAAGGAATTACAGCTCTTTAATATGTACCCTTCCCCCTTTTTCCAGGGACCATAAGTAAATGGACAATAGATTCAAAAGCTGCTTCATGGATAGGCGTGGGCTATTTTTTGTTGTTATTTCTACATCAATTAAGCAGGTAAAAGGTCTGGAGTTGA
>NW_015566078.1:0-209 GCF_001515605.1 Sinocyclocheilus anshuiensis | reverse complement strand
TTACTAAGCTAATGACACATTCCTCTAACAAGCTTAAAATACATAGTTATTGTATTCAGTAATATTAGATTGAACTGCTTTTTTAACTACTTTGTGAAATAATATCTTCAGTTTCTTCCTTACCAATGATGGCTCCTGCTGTCATTGTGTAATAATAATAATTAGTTTTCTGGGTACTCAAAGCGCTTTACATGAAAGCGGGGGAATCT
>NW_015566077.1:0-209 GCF_001515605.1 Sinocyclocheilus anshuiensis | reverse complement strand
TGTCTTGTTTACAAAGGAATCCGCGGTGAAATGAAGCGAACAAACACTCAATGTTTTACTCACGTGAGCTGAAACTGCATTAAAAATAAAGTTCAACCAAGCATTCCTAATATTTGAATCTGAAGGAAGGTTATGCAGCTACTGTGTTCTTCCACAACCGGGCGCTGCACAATATTTTGCGATCTTCAACGGCATGTTTATTGCTTGGT
>NW_015566076.1:0-209 GCF_001515605.1 Sinocyclocheilus anshuiensis | reverse complement strand
TTACACCAGAGAAACGGCATCTCCTTATACTGGAAGCTCCCTCACCTCTCATACTGCATCACAGAGCCGTAGTCATAGGGAGTTCCCTGGTTTAGAGTGTCGATTTTGTTGAAGTTGTACTTCATGTCTGATAAACAAACAAAACATTTAGTCTAGTAGATGTGCAATACAGTACTGAACTAATTGCTACATGTATTCTTCAGAAATGA
>NW_015566075.1:0-209 GCF_001515605.1 Sinocyclocheilus anshuiensis | reverse complement strand
TTTGTTTGGTTCCTTCCGCGAACTTCTGTCGTGTCCGATGTTATCGGACTTTGCAGTTTTGGACGCCGCCATCTTTGCTATTTACTTTAGTCGCTGTCGCTATGGTTACAGGTCAAACAGAATACTGGCTTGACTTCTGCGTTTATGATGTTGGACTTAAAAAACAGTAGTGTATCACTTTGGATCGTGTGTTTGACTGGAAGAACAAG
>NW_015566074.1:0-209 GCF_001515605.1 Sinocyclocheilus anshuiensis | reverse complement strand
GGAAATGTTTTGGCAACTAACTGAAATAAACAACAATAACACATACACACACCAAAAATATAATAACTTCATTAAAAAAATAAATGAAAAAGTGCATAACAAAACCTAAAAAAAAAAGAAATAAAAATAACGAACCAAAACTGAACTTGAACCAAAAAGGTAATTACAGACAGACAGACAGACAGACAGACAGACAGATAGACAGACAG
>NW_015566073.1:0-209 GCF_001515605.1 Sinocyclocheilus anshuiensis | reverse complement strand
GAGTGAGTGAGTGAGTGAGTGAGTGAGTGTGTGTGTGTGTGAGCGTGCGTGTGTGTGCGTGAGTGTGTGTGAGTGAGCGTGTGTGAGTGTGTGTGAGTGTGCGTGCGTGTGTGTGCGCGTGTGAGTGTGCATGCGTGTGTGAGTGAGTGAGTGTATGTATGTGCGTGTGAGTGAGTGAGTGAGTGTGAGTGAGTGAGTGAGTGAGTGAG
>NW_015566072.1:0-209 GCF_001515605.1 Sinocyclocheilus anshuiensis | reverse complement strand
TTCCACGCAGTCAGTCAGTCACACCTCTGAGCCTCTGGCTGTGCATTTCTCATAGGTTTAGCTCTCCATACACCCCTTTCCGCAGCATTTCCGCCTTCATATTTTTGTTTCCGTGAAAAAATTGCACGAATTAGACATATTATTGAACAGCGAGATTTTTTATTATTTTTTTTACATCAGCAAAAATCTTGAAATCTGCAGTCATGTCA
>NW_015566071.1:0-209 GCF_001515605.1 Sinocyclocheilus anshuiensis | reverse complement strand
GAGATTCCCGGAATAACTTCCCACACGCTCAGGAACTGACATAGCAGCTTTAGCGGCTTGGTCGTTGGATGCGCCGGCGAGTGTGTGGGCAGCGGCTCTGCACTGCTCTGAGGCGGGGCGAGCGGCACCGCATTGATTGGGTGAGGAGGAAATAGCTGTTTTTCTGAGAATGTATGCATTTTTATTGAATGAACATCCAACACACAAAC
>NW_015566070.1:0-209 GCF_001515605.1 Sinocyclocheilus anshuiensis | reverse complement strand
GGCAAAAACAAAAGTGTTGTGTTTATAATTTTGTTCAGTGTAGTTCACAGTTAAAGAGAAAGGATTTTTTTATTTTATTTTATACATTTTATTTAAAGTTGTATCCTTATGTTAAATTGTTCACATTTGAACAAAACAACAAACAACAAGCGCTACTCTACACCGCTCAAAACTCGCATTTGAATCGTCAGTGGCAAATCCTTTAAATA
>NW_015566069.1:0-209 GCF_001515605.1 Sinocyclocheilus anshuiensis | reverse complement strand
GGGGGTCTGAATACTTTCCGTACCCACTGTATATATATATTAATTGTAAATCTATATTTAATTTATATTCTTATAGTATACATATATCAACTTACATATACATAAAACCTATATAAATATAAATTAAATATATAATTTAACTATGAAGCACATCCAGTGTTTATACACACACACACATATATATATATATACAGTGGGTACGGAAAGTA
>NW_015566068.1:0-209 GCF_001515605.1 Sinocyclocheilus anshuiensis | reverse complement strand
CTGGAGCAGAGATTTTGTGAGAGCCCAAAAAAAAATGTTCTTTTCACGTTAGAACCCGGGGCTCTCGGTATGTCATTCATCAGGCCCCCAGGGACCACAGTGCAAAATGTGGGGGCCCTGGGGCCCTTCTAGGAAAATTCCACTGTCCACCTATTTGAACGGGGTTACCATAGTAACTTCGTGGACACGGCTCGGAGAACTCCGATTGA
>NW_015566067.1:0-209 GCF_001515605.1 Sinocyclocheilus anshuiensis | reverse complement strand
CTTTTCGGTTGTTTTTCTACATTAACATGCTAAACGGACGTGCTCTTGTCTCGTGTCTTTTTACAGTATCTCATGCATGATGGCATGATAAAAACGCATCTCTGGACCTTGTGTTTTTATTGTCTCCCCTGTCTCGCGTCTCGCATTTTTAAAAGCAAGAAGCATCTGTATGAATGGCCCCTTACAGGTTCGGAACAACATGAAGTTGA
>NW_015566066.1:0-209 GCF_001515605.1 Sinocyclocheilus anshuiensis | reverse complement strand
TATGAAGGTGTCATGTCAGTCTTATGCACACCCCTTCAAGTAAATGTTACCGATTTAAGTACAACAAGTAAAGTAATTGTAAAATACTATTATAGTTATTTATTAATAATTATTTATTAATAAGGATTAATCGAATCCAAAATAAACGTTTTTGTTTACATAATATATATGTGTGTATAATGTGTATATTTATTATGTATATATAAATA
>NW_015566065.1:0-209 GCF_001515605.1 Sinocyclocheilus anshuiensis | reverse complement strand
TCATTTGCCAAGTTATAGACAAGTTAAAACTAGTATTGCTCTTTGTAGCGCAATATTTGACCGAATGGGTAAAAATTACAGTTATTTTCATCAGTTACGGAACGTTGGTGCTAGCATTCTGCTGCTTCAAATCTATCTAAAGTATCTAGGCTATTTTATTAATGAAAATCGCGGGGAAGCGTTGACAACAAGTTTATGTGTGTGCGCAG
>NW_015566064.1:0-209 GCF_001515605.1 Sinocyclocheilus anshuiensis | reverse complement strand
CTGTGTAGGAGAAAACTGAACGACCAATCTTTTCACCATCAGACATTAACAGAAAGCGGTCCTCGGGTGAGGCTTCTAGAGATTGTTGCCATTGTGGATTAACATCCAACTTCTCCTTTACCTTGATTTGACTGTAGCATGGACTCAGAAAGCTGTGCTGGCCCCTTTCCAAGATGAAAGTCTTGAAAGTATGAACTGAAGATGGCCTA
>NW_015566063.1:0-209 GCF_001515605.1 Sinocyclocheilus anshuiensis | reverse complement strand
TCCTCTATTTCACGAACACTCAAACGCACACCGTCCGTCTTCCTTAATGCCTTCCAAAGCGTGTTATTTGAGAATGTCAGTTGCGAGCCTAATTTCAGAATAATCTCACCTCGCTAAAGCAGCCCAGGAGGACGTCCAGCTTTTCCTCATGCCGTTGTTTTATTGCGCTCACATTTTTGGACTCGGCAGATCTCATCAGTAGCTGTCCA
>NW_015566062.1:0-209 GCF_001515605.1 Sinocyclocheilus anshuiensis | reverse complement strand
TTGTAGCCACCAAGAACAAAAGTAGGCTAGTACTGACATTCTTTTTGACATCCTTTCATGTTAGGGAGGGTTCGTCAAGCATAAACCAACCACCCCGTCACACAAAATAGATAGGGAAAACAGTTTTTTATTGCATTTTTTGCATTATTAATGCAAAGAAAATGATATTTCAGATTGAATGCATGTATGCTGGGTGTGGAACTTGACTA
>NW_015566061.1:0-209 GCF_001515605.1 Sinocyclocheilus anshuiensis | reverse complement strand
TTAGTGAGTTAGTGTATAACAGTCAACAATGCTTATATTGAAATTTATGACAACTGATTATATTATGTGCAGCTAAAACCAGCCTAAGCTGGTTAGCTGGTCTTGGCTGGTTTAAGGTTGAAGTAGGTCTTCCAGCCTGGTCAAGCTGGTGTTTAGCTGGTTTTAGCTGGGGTGTATTCCAGAAAGCACGGTTAACTTACCGTCAGCTA
>NW_015566060.1:0-209 GCF_001515605.1 Sinocyclocheilus anshuiensis | reverse complement strand
CTCTGACTGATGCTGGAGTCCATTGTGGGTTTTTACAGTTTATAGAAATAGAGAAAATTACACTGTGATAATTTAAGAGACCATGAAAACCTAATGATGTGGCTTAGCAGGCTGTTAGGGTGCTGCAGTCAAGGCACAGGTTTGCAGTTATCAATGAGAGGCAGGATGCATTAGGCTAAGCCATTGCAAAGAGTTATTATAATCCTCTA
>NW_015566059.1:0-209 GCF_001515605.1 Sinocyclocheilus anshuiensis | reverse complement strand
TGTGCAGGCCGATCGGGGACGGTATGTGTATGATATAAAAAAAAAAAGAAAAGCTCTCGCAGACACGGTGGTCTGGTCTGTGGCTGCGCAGTGCGATGTGCCATTCACAATCTCAACACGCACGCACGGTCGCACGCAAACTGACATGATGGCAGAAAGCAGGTAACATAGCGTGGTGTGGTGCTACTTCTCAACAGCGGAAAAAAATA
>NW_015566058.1:0-209 GCF_001515605.1 Sinocyclocheilus anshuiensis | reverse complement strand
TTGGCACAACACAATTGTTAGAGGCAAAGGACATTAGTGAATTAGGCTATTTCATTATGATGATGAACCCTCAATAACTGCCTATCATCACCTGATCTCATTTTGTCTTTATTTGCTACTGCAAATGTGTTTGATAAACACACCATGATAACAGCCAACAAAGCCAAACTAACTGTTATAAGAGTTAAAGAGCCCAACTAATGGAAATA
>NW_015566057.1:0-209 GCF_001515605.1 Sinocyclocheilus anshuiensis | reverse complement strand
TTGATAATCACAACATGTTGGACGTGATCCTTATGTTATAAAGGTGTTTAAACTAAACTGAAATACTTGCCTGCCATTAAGGCGATGGATATAGGCTAAGCAGCTAACCCTGATTGTAAACGAGCTATTCGAAAGTGAATCCCGTATTTATATGAGGGATGCAAGATACATGTCACTCCTGAAACTTTGCTGCATGTACAGGGTATGTG
>NW_015566056.1:0-209 GCF_001515605.1 Sinocyclocheilus anshuiensis | reverse complement strand
TTGGCACAACACAATTGTTAGAGGCAAAGGACATTAGTGAATTAGCATATTTCATTATGATGACGAACCCTCAATAACTGCCTATCATCACCTGATCTCATTTTGTCTTTATTTGCTACTGCAAATGTGTTTGATAAACACACCATTATAACAGCCAACAAAGACAAACTAACTGTTATAAGAGTTAAAGAGCCCAACTAATGGAAATA
>NW_015566055.1:0-209 GCF_001515605.1 Sinocyclocheilus anshuiensis | reverse complement strand
TATGTGCCATGAACCCAGAGAGGCTGAAGTATATCCCGTGCCATGGCAAGATTTTATGCTTTTATTTTTTTTTTCACACAATACACAAATATTATGAAACACTTAAAACAAACAAGAAATTTAAATCACCATTAAATTATATGGACACATTGGAGTTCAAACAAGTTGTAATTTTGATTTATGTATTTTTGCATTTAAACTTGTAAATA
>NW_015566054.1:0-209 GCF_001515605.1 Sinocyclocheilus anshuiensis | reverse complement strand
GTGAGAGTGAGAGTGAGAGTGAGAGTGTGAGTGTGAGTGTGAGCGTGTCTGTGTGTGTGTGTGTGTGTGTGTGAGTGTGTCTGTGTCTGTGTGTATGAGAGTGTGAGTGTGTGTGTGTGTGTGTGTGTATGAGTGTGAGCGTGAGCGTGTCTGTCTGTCTGTGTCTGTCTGTGAGTGTGAGTGTGTGTGTGAGTGTGAGTGTGAGTGTG
>NW_015566053.1:0-209 GCF_001515605.1 Sinocyclocheilus anshuiensis | reverse complement strand
TTTAAAATAACTGTTTTCTATTTTAATATATTTTCAAATGTAATTCATTCCTGTGATGGCAAAACTGAAAAAAATCATTTTTAATTTTTCATTTTTTTGCATTCATTTGAAATATAATTTTTTTAAAACATCGAAAAAGTATTTACTGTCACTTTTAATTAATGAATAAATAATTAAAAAATAAATAAATAAATAAATAAATATATATA
>NW_015566052.1:0-209 GCF_001515605.1 Sinocyclocheilus anshuiensis | reverse complement strand
GTGAACAATTTAAGGGGGTCTGAATACTTTCCGTACCCACTGTAATTAGGCAAAATAGTCTAGCTGTTATCAAATGTTATTAAAATATTTAATGATTTAATGACTGAATGAATGAGTGTCTGTTCTGTTGAAATAAAGACATAAAACGGCAAAAATAAATAATAATAATAATAAATGTATATGTATGTATGTACGTGTATGTATATATA
>NW_015566051.1:0-209 GCF_001515605.1 Sinocyclocheilus anshuiensis | reverse complement strand
CGCATGTTTAGAAAGCCATGTAAAATTAATGCAACTTTGAAAAAAACATACATCGAGACTTTATGGTGGGTTTTTTCCCCATCCCACTGCATCTCGTATTTTTAAATGAAAAAAGTACTCTGTGTGATTGGCTTTCGGTGCTTTGTATTAAACTATGCATATATATATGATGCGGTTTTGTTTATAGTTGTTTAAGCAACTTAATTATA
>NW_015566050.1:0-209 GCF_001515605.1 Sinocyclocheilus anshuiensis | reverse complement strand
TACTGTGTTATTAATGTGTTATTCCTGTTTTATTACTGTGTTATTCCTGTGTTATTAAAGTGTTATTCCTGTGTTAGTACTGCGTTATTGCTGTGTTATTAATGTGTATTTCCTGTGTTATTTCTGTTATTACTGTTATTCCTGTTATTTCTGCTATTACTGAATTATTCCTGTTATTTCTGTGTTATTACTGTGTTAATCCTGTGTTA
>NW_015566049.1:0-209 GCF_001515605.1 Sinocyclocheilus anshuiensis | reverse complement strand
GTTAAATATCGCATGCGATTTATCGTGCAGCCCTAAAACTGACCCGGTTTAGTCGTCCTATTGGTCTTAACCAATAATACTATAGCCTGCCTTCCCTGATTCAGTTGAATCCCAGTGGGTGAAGTTTAGCCCCACCCTTCATTATTTGTTAAATGTGTAAAATTTCCTAATGTTAATTTGCATTTAAAACACTTCTGTTTTTGTTAGTA
>NW_015566048.1:0-209 GCF_001515605.1 Sinocyclocheilus anshuiensis | reverse complement strand
GTGAAAACCATTCCAAACACCTAAAATGTTAATGTAAATAAAAAAATAAAAAATAATAATAATTAGAACAAATTAAATAATTAAGGTCAGCATAAAATTACACAACAATGGGGACGTCTGTATAATAAAAACCATTTTTAGGACCAAATTAGGACCACAAATTTTGCAAATTAGGACCACAATGGTCACAAATGTCTGGTTATGACATA
>NW_015566047.1:0-209 GCF_001515605.1 Sinocyclocheilus anshuiensis | reverse complement strand
TATATTCACACACAGTGTTCAAATTGGGATCTGTAATACTTTCAAATGTTTTAAAAGAAGTCTTTTTACTCAGCAAGGCTACATTTATTTGTACAACAAAAATGGTAATATTGTGAAATATTGTTACAATTTTAAATATTTTTTTTGTGTGAACATACAGTAATATGTATTTTATTCCTGTGATCAAAGCTGTATTTTCAGCATCATTA
>NW_015566046.1:0-209 GCF_001515605.1 Sinocyclocheilus anshuiensis | reverse complement strand
TGAGGTATAATTATCTGCACTATTAGCATCAAGTCAGCTTTAAAATCCTCATACCTCTCACTTCACCTCTTTTTGTAAACAAATTCTCTTAATTACCCTCTTTTTATTGCTGTAAACTAACTCTGGCATCTATCCTTCCTTAATAAATTCTCATTGAGGACAGAATTCTGTGGTGTTGCCCAGATGAAGTTGTTTTTTAACACACACAC
>NW_015566045.1:0-209 GCF_001515605.1 Sinocyclocheilus anshuiensis | reverse complement strand
TCACCACAGCAAAACTGTTCAAGCTATCCAAAATCCATCCGCAATGTAAGTTCCTCAATGTTTTGGCATCATGTAGCAAAAGTTTGGTGTGTATAGTATGTTTCTCCTCTGAGGAGTATGCATTAATTCAAAGCCATATTTTTCCAAAAATCCACATTAAAATAAAAATAGCTGACTTCCTGTTGGTCGTAGCTAATTACTGTAAATTA
>NW_015566044.1:0-209 GCF_001515605.1 Sinocyclocheilus anshuiensis | reverse complement strand
TCGTTTTATTATTGACCAATAGTTGGCGCTAGAGAGTGCGAAGAACGTGACGCACTTTTCCAGAACAATGTTACTCGTGGGGACTGCAATATTCTGTGTGACCACCAGGAGCGCATAGTTACACAGTCACACAAATTTTTGTCTTGAAAACCATCCTTATGAGGTATGACGGTAGAATGACGTCAAAAAGATTTGCATACGCAGGGTAA
>NW_015566043.1:0-209 GCF_001515605.1 Sinocyclocheilus anshuiensis | reverse complement strand
GTTGTGATTCACATGCTGAATGTTTAAGTCTGTGTGTGACTTTAGTATATTACCACACACTATTTAAGAATTATATAAACCCAATTTTAAGCTTCTTAATGTATTTATGAAAAATAAATTTTGCAGAAGTTCAATGACTAACACAAGCACAAAAAAATAACACATTGATTTAATTATAAGATAGGTCACCTTCTAAAAGCAACCTATTT
>NW_015566042.1:0-209 GCF_001515605.1 Sinocyclocheilus anshuiensis | reverse complement strand
ATCATGGACTTGATGGATTTCCTCCTTTTGATTGTTTTTCATCTTGTGTTGCTTCAACACTACATTTACATTCAGGCATTTACCCAAAGCAACTTACAAATGAGAAGAAGCAATCAAAATCATATATAAAGAAAACAAGTAGATAGAATAGAAAAAGAATATATAACATTAGTGTTAGAGAGTCTCTTTTTTAACACTAAAGCCTGTTA
>NW_015566041.1:0-209 GCF_001515605.1 Sinocyclocheilus anshuiensis | reverse complement strand
AATTGACCTATCGGTAAGCCCCTCCCCTCGAACGCAGATGAGCCAGTGGCAGTTGAGTATCAGTTACACGTTAATGTCATCTTGTACTTCAGCAAGGTATCTCTGGTTAAAACTAGCTAATGTTTAAGTTAGCGAGTCCATGGAAATTTAATTTAAATAAATTTCATTCCCTTTCAGTCGGTCACTCTCGACGTCACGTCGGATGACCG
>NW_015566040.1:0-209 GCF_001515605.1 Sinocyclocheilus anshuiensis | reverse complement strand
GACGTCGTCAATATTGCTTATCAATTTGAGCCCGATTGAGACCCAAAGAATATTAGTAAAGAGGATCGCGCATAACCTGTGCAAGCACGGCTCTTAATGGTATGTTTTTTGTTTGTTTTTGTCTCAAACTAGATAGATACACTGTTATTTGTAAATGCTACTGATTCTGTTAGCTTTTAATATACAGTTTTATCCTGATTAAAGCTTTA
>NW_015566039.1:0-209 GCF_001515605.1 Sinocyclocheilus anshuiensis | reverse complement strand
AATTTATTTTAAAAAAGAGCACTTATTACAAACATTAAATACTTACAAATAATATTGAAACCGTAAGTGCATGTTAATTGCAATTAAATGAATGTATCTGTTCACTTTTGCAAGAAGTTGCAATTTAGTCAATTTAAAATATATTCAATTTTAATGTAATATTATACAGTTAAAATTACAAAGCATTTTACATGTGCTTTAGTATGTTA
>NW_015566038.1:0-209 GCF_001515605.1 Sinocyclocheilus anshuiensis | reverse complement strand
TTTTTGCATTCTATCTGTTTTCTTTTTATTTATTATACAATTATATTTCTGACTTCTGATTAGCAAAAGCAAATAAGGCCTCTAACGCTAGCTTGCTCTATTCTTTTTCTATATCTGTTTTTTTAATTTTTTATTATACGATTTAAAAAAAAACTTGCTCTGTGTACTGCGTTAAACTAACAGACTTGTTATAGCTCTTGCTTATCATT
>NW_015566037.1:0-209 GCF_001515605.1 Sinocyclocheilus anshuiensis | reverse complement strand
TGAACGAATCACTCCCCGAGACGACTCGTTCTTCCCGAGTCACATCAAAATGAACGAATCGTTCAAGAACTACCCAACACTAATGGATACCTTTTGGTAGTGTGCCAATGTGCCTAGTAGCAGCATTTGAGCTGATCTACTGCATTTGAGGAAAGCCCTTATTAAGAAACATTTTTGTTTCCTTCTCAACTGTGAGTATGGTTACTTTA
>NW_015566036.1:0-209 GCF_001515605.1 Sinocyclocheilus anshuiensis | reverse complement strand
AAGTTTAATGTTCTATGACACACAAAAGGAGATGTTAGGCAGAACTCATTTTGTGCAATTCTGGATTGAAAGGACACGAGGACTCTGGCTGCTGTTTCCCTGCATACTGTAAGTATCGTCAGATTTCATTGGTTAATGGTGCACTGTAAAACCCAACAAGTTATGGTAACTCAAACCGTTTGAGGTAACCGATTACCTTAAACCATTTA
>NW_015566035.1:0-209 GCF_001515605.1 Sinocyclocheilus anshuiensis | reverse complement strand
GTCAGGTATAAAATATATATATACATTATACAATATTCTTTATATAATGTTTATTTATTATTATTTTTATTAGAATGATTATTTCATCAGATAAAAAAATCGCACAAAGTGGCATTTATTTAAAGGAAAAATAGTACAAGAACAATTTTCAAGTAAACCGGTTAATTTTCTGTCACAGATAGAATTAAAACGCTTCCAGACATAACACC
>NW_015566034.1:0-209 GCF_001515605.1 Sinocyclocheilus anshuiensis | reverse complement strand
ACTAATTCAATCCAGGTTCAATGAGTCAGGATAATTTGATGTGCACACTTATTCTTAAGCAGCCTTTAATGTCGATCATGGATCAAATCGATCCACCATGGCAAACGGCGCATATTTGTGCTGTTTAACGCATTTGAGACATTGTGTTTTCCTCAGTGCATGATTGACACGTCACAGGTATATTTTTCATCTGTAAATGTTAGAAAGTC
>NW_015566033.1:0-209 GCF_001515605.1 Sinocyclocheilus anshuiensis | reverse complement strand
GCGTAAATACTCAATTGTGGAAAAAGAGGCACTTGCATGCGTGTGAGCTACAGAAAAGTGGCGCACGTATTTGTGGGGCAGGCGCTTTACTTTGCGCACGGACCACCAGGCACTCACAACCTTACTCACTACCAAAGGAAAGAATAGGGCTGGATTGCGCATTGCCGCTGGTCGGCGCGTCTGCTTTGTTTTGACTACGATGTCGTTTA
>NW_015566032.1:0-209 GCF_001515605.1 Sinocyclocheilus anshuiensis | reverse complement strand
TCACATTTAAATCCCAATTCAAATAATAATAATAATAATAAAAAATTTTTTAAAAAAAAATAGGATTTTTCAATTTTGTAATTTTGTATTCTGTATTTACTGGGTCTATCTGCTGTTTTGAGTTTCTCGCCGAGACCATTTGATTCACACAAAATTTGGCATGAATCATCTTGAGACACTGATTATAAAAAAATACCAAAATAGTTTTA
>NW_015566031.1:0-209 GCF_001515605.1 Sinocyclocheilus anshuiensis | reverse complement strand
TTGATAAAAGCATTTGATAAATGTAAATGTATTTGCATATTTAATATGTTTATTGAAAATATTAATAAATTTGCAACTATTATTGAGAGTGGTGTGTATCGTTTTATTATAAACCAGTGGCTGCTGCCATAACGATGAGCAAAACGGCAGTGAACCGTGCCCACGCAGAGCAGCCGGGATTTACAGCTGCATTGTCCAAACATCGGCCG
>NW_015566030.1:0-209 GCF_001515605.1 Sinocyclocheilus anshuiensis | reverse complement strand
ACAAAATGTCAGAACCTGTTTTCTCTATTCTCCATTTATTCAGAATTGTGCAGCTCTAGTTGGTCATTTATCCACACGTAATGTAAACAAATAAATTACTTTAATGTCAGATAAAGCATCAAAGATGTGGTTAGTGAGGTTCAGTATCCAATGTATGGGGACGAGGGCAGCCCTAGTGGGAAAAAAAAAATACTAAAATGGATTTGAAA
>NW_015566029.1:0-209 GCF_001515605.1 Sinocyclocheilus anshuiensis | reverse complement strand
GATGAAGAGTGTGTGGAAACTATAATGATAAATGCAAACTTCTACAAGTGGATTCTGATCATTTTAATCTGTGATGTTGGATTTAATTAAGATCTTGACATCATTAGATGTAACTCTGAAAGACTGATTTGACTGTTTGCAGTGAGGATTGTTCTTCTGGGTTCGAGCGTGTCAGAAAACAGTCTGGTGGGAAACTTCATCTTAGGACG
>NW_015566028.1:0-209 GCF_001515605.1 Sinocyclocheilus anshuiensis | reverse complement strand
AGTTCACCCAAAAATGAAAATTAGCCCATTATTTACTCACCCTCTGGGCATCCTATAATCTCCAGCTTCCGGTTGCTCAAGCAGGCACATTCACGACAAGGCGTTCGAGCGTATGACCTAAGCGTAGCGGAAGGCACAACGTAAGCTCTGGGGAGAGAGTGACAAACGCGGAAGCACAGAGGAGAAAGCAAAAATGTCAGAGGATTTCG
>NW_015566027.1:0-209 GCF_001515605.1 Sinocyclocheilus anshuiensis | reverse complement strand
AGCTCCGGGAGCCATGGCGGAGCAAGCAGTTCAGGTTGCCATGGCAGAGCTGGTAGCTCAGGAGGCCATGGCGGATCCTCCGTGACCTTAGCTGGCTCGGCCACCACGGCCACGGGCATATGCCCCCCTAAATAATTTTCTTGGGGGAAATGAGGAATTCAGGGGGGCGCTCTGGAGGAGCAGGCACTTGAGGGCGCTCTGGAGGAGCG
>NW_015566026.1:0-209 GCF_001515605.1 Sinocyclocheilus anshuiensis | reverse complement strand
GCTTGAGCCCATATTCGTAAAGAAAAAAATAGCAATATTTACATAAGATTTTACAGTTTATTTTAATAAATATCAAAAATTTAAAAGGTGTGCATTATAACTGAGACCTACATGAAGACGTTACAGTTGGTTGTGTTACTGTAAGTCATTCTCCTCGAATGCTGTTGAGCTTTAAATTATGATATATATTTTGTGTTTGAGCCCATTCG
>NW_015566025.1:0-209 GCF_001515605.1 Sinocyclocheilus anshuiensis | reverse complement strand
CGCCAGTGGGTCAAATTTACCCACCTATATAATGCATGTATTTTCGCTAAGGATGCACTGGTACCACTTTTTCCAGTACTTGCCTGATACCGATACTTTTATTTTGCGTACTTACCGATACCGAGTACCGATACCAATATTTTCATTGCATCTGTAAATTTTTAAAATGTTGGGTACAGAAACCAAAAGAGTATGTATAATGTTAGTTG
>NW_015566024.1:0-209 GCF_001515605.1 Sinocyclocheilus anshuiensis | reverse complement strand
GGCTGAGCTTGCTCTCTTTACCATGTAACTGCAAAAAGAAGAATGCTTTATTCCTCCACTAGTCCACCTGTGGCTTCAGGGGAGCCTAGCGCCACCCTGCACCCCACGCCCAAGGTGCTGACCCAGCCAGCGGGTACAAGAGTCATGGAGAATTCCTCCGCAAAACTCAACAGCTCGCTAGAGTTCCTGACTCTATCGGAATACATAAC
>NW_015566023.1:0-209 GCF_001515605.1 Sinocyclocheilus anshuiensis | reverse complement strand
GATAAAAGCGTCTGCTAAATGACTAAATGTAAATGTAAATGATTTGGCACAACTTTTTTATTTTTTAACTTAACTTTTTATTTTTTACAGTGATAAAAGCAGCTAAATAAATCATTGCAGATGTAAAGGTAGAAATTTATTTTTTTCTATCTGAGGTGATAGAGGACAGTAGTGTTGTCAAAAGACCCGGTATTTCGGTACCAAGTCGG
>NW_015566022.1:0-209 GCF_001515605.1 Sinocyclocheilus anshuiensis | reverse complement strand
CGCAGGATTTAGGTAAGGAAACGGTTATTATTTGTATTGGCTGCCTTTCTGTTTAATTTAACAGTGTTTTGTGAACATATATATGCTTTAATAATAAATAATTGTAACACTTTACAAAAACGTTTGATTAGTTAATGCTAGTTAAAGTATTAAAGTGTATTAATGTGTTAGTTAATTATTGTAAAGTGTTACCCAAATAATGTATTTCG
>NW_015566021.1:0-209 GCF_001515605.1 Sinocyclocheilus anshuiensis | reverse complement strand
GGAGTGCCAAACTGTTCTTTGACCTGAATTCCTTTTGAGCAGGGTGAGAAAAAAGATGTGCGTCCATTTTGCAGTATGTTTGTTCTGAAAACATTTGCAGTCTCTGACTTGTGTACTCCTCCCATACACACTTCTCCCACAATGACCCAGCCTAAGTCAAGACACTGAGCATATGGCATGTTACCAGGTCCATTATACTGTTCTCGAAC
>NW_015566020.1:0-209 GCF_001515605.1 Sinocyclocheilus anshuiensis | reverse complement strand
GATTTTTAGTTAAAAACGTCCCTCGCATACACCTTTCTAACACAAATCATGTCTTACAACAGTTAAATCAATATATTGTTTTCTGTGAAAGAGTGAACAGGATGATTTTCACATCATTTTGAAGCAAAAACTCTAGTCTACCACATCCAGTTCCCTTTCGAACGTTCACTTCACATTGTGTGTATGGGGAAAACTCCCTGTTTTACTCT
>NW_015566019.1:0-209 GCF_001515605.1 Sinocyclocheilus anshuiensis | reverse complement strand
GAGCTCCTCATACTGGGGCGATTGAGGGGGCGAGTCCTCATCGACAACCACCACATCAACCTTCTCGGAGGAAGACAGGCGGAGCTTCGAGCCCGTTCCCCGGGGGGGGAAGTAACCGCAGAGCGGGCTTCCGATCCCAGAGAGCGGGCGCTGGATCTGGCAGTTGAGGAAGAAGATAGGGACTCGCCCATCTCCATTCCCTCCACCAG
>NW_015566018.1:0-209 GCF_001515605.1 Sinocyclocheilus anshuiensis | reverse complement strand
TTCTTATTACATTTTATTAAATTAATCAAAAGTGACAGTAAAGACTGTTTTATTTTATTATATTCATCAAAGAATCCTAAAAAAATAGTTACATGGTTTCCACAGATATTATAAAAAATATAACTTTTTTCAACAATGATAATCATAAGAAACTTTTCTTGAGCATCAGCATATTAGAATGAGTTCTGAAGGATCATGTGACACTGAAG
>NW_015566017.1:0-209 GCF_001515605.1 Sinocyclocheilus anshuiensis | reverse complement strand
AAAACAATTAAATATTATGTGTACAATTATTTATGTCATCCTGAACGCGGACTCGCTCTCTCGTTTCATACAAGCGCAGCTGCTGCCTTTTTGCATTGATTGTTTTGTACACTGTAATGGATTATAAGAATTTATGGAAGTTTGGAGGAAGAAACTCCTCCTGGGTCTTTCTGTGTCCTCAGGCTACGCTAGAGTTTGTCTGATCGCAG
>NW_015566016.1:0-209 GCF_001515605.1 Sinocyclocheilus anshuiensis | reverse complement strand
AAAACAATTAAATATTATGTGTACAATTATTTATGTCATCCTGAATGCGGACTCGCTCTCTCGTTTCATACAAGCGCAGCTGCTGCCTTTTTGCAATGATTGTTTTGTACACTGTAATGGATTATAAGAATTTATGGAAGTTTGGAGGAAGAAACTCCTCCTGAGTCTTTCTGTGTCCTCAGGCTACGCTAGAGTTTGTCTGATCGCAG
>NW_015566015.1:0-209 GCF_001515605.1 Sinocyclocheilus anshuiensis | reverse complement strand
CTTTTATTTAGCAAGAAATAATCAAAAATTATATTGATCAAAAGTCATGCTACAGACATTTAGAATGTTTTCTATTCTATTCATCAAGAATCCTGAAAAAAATATGTGATGATTTCCATAATATTATTAAGAGGCACAACCATTTTCAGCATTGATAATAAGATGTTCTTGAGCAGCAAATCAGCATATCAGAATGATTTCTGAAGGAT
>NW_015566014.1:0-209 GCF_001515605.1 Sinocyclocheilus anshuiensis | reverse complement strand
CTTGAAAGAAGCTCTTCAGAAAACCCCTGTGTTGCGACCCCCTGATTTCAGTCGCGACTTTCGAGTGCAGACTGATGCTAGTAACATCGGGCTCGGAGCGGTTCTTACTCAAGAGTCAGAGCAGGGAGAAAGTGTCGTAGCATACGCTTCAAGACTCCTGCATGGAGCTGAAAAGGCCTATTCTACAGCAGAGAAAGAATGCTTGGCAG
>NW_015566013.1:0-209 GCF_001515605.1 Sinocyclocheilus anshuiensis | reverse complement strand
TTTTTGACTTAACCTTTCCTTTCTTATGCTGTTTATTTTTTGCTAAACCCTCTTCCTCTGCTGAACCGTTACTGTCTGATTCTTCCTCTGTCTCCAGTATAAACTCATCCTCGCTGAGCTCTGAACTTGACAGAGATTCTTCTGCTGCATATCCAAGCATTTTTCTGTTAAGCTGTGAATAAAAGCTACGAGTTAGAAGTCTTGATCAG
>NW_015566012.1:0-209 GCF_001515605.1 Sinocyclocheilus anshuiensis | reverse complement strand
TTTCCAGGTTTAAATTAAATAATGAATCCCAGATTTTCGATGTGGACTCAGACTTTTGGACCCCATATGTCCTGATCTTTACTGCTTAGCAAATTGTTTATATTGGACTTGGAAACCTGCCTGATTTCAGATTTATTTTTATTATATGTGTTTGTACAGGTCCCTGTCAGGAAGACTGGGTGTTTTATGAAGACTCATGCTACTTTCAG
>NW_015566011.1:0-209 GCF_001515605.1 Sinocyclocheilus anshuiensis | reverse complement strand
TCGATGTATCGATCCATATCGATGAATCGTTACACCCCTAATATACAGTCATGTGAAAAAGTTAGGACACCTTATTGAATTCCATGGTTTTCCATATCAGGACATCATAAATAATAAATTGGATGAACAACAACACAAGACACATTGCACCGTGTCATTATTTGTTTAACAAAAATAAAGCCAAAATGGAAAAGCCATGTGTGACAAAG
>NW_015566010.1:0-209 GCF_001515605.1 Sinocyclocheilus anshuiensis | reverse complement strand
CCAAGATAACTGAAATCAAAGTTCAGAGATCTCAGTGTAATATATCGATTATGACGAAGATACTTAAATGAAGCATGACTAAAAATGGTAGAATATCTTCTAAAGTTAGCCTTTCCTCCAGTGTGATGCGTGACTTTGCATGTTGCTCTTGTGGAAAGTTTCATAGCCTCTTTTGTGGCTCAAATCATCTGTGGTTTGCTAAATTTCAG
>NW_015566009.1:0-207 GCF_001515605.1 Sinocyclocheilus anshuiensis | reverse complement strand
TGATTGATGAGGTGCAGACGCTATGAAGGAGGCCGATTGCCATGTGGAAGCAGTGCTTAGTGCACTTTGATTTATTTATCATCTGTTTCTAAAACAAGGCTGCCTGCCTCTGCCTGGCCCCTAAACCGCTAGGTGGGGACTTTAGAGGTGTAAGGCAGCCTTGGTGCAGGAACGTGTGTGTGTGTGTGTGTGTGTGTGTGTGTGTGT
>NW_015566008.1:0-209 GCF_001515605.1 Sinocyclocheilus anshuiensis | reverse complement strand
GAGGGACCACTTTAACACTTTCACAAACCCCTCTAATAAGTGATGGCAGACATCTTCCATTTGTTTGAAATTATGGTGAAAGCAGAGAGAGCGGCAGTTAGGCTACAGTTACTTCACAATGGAAAAGCTCAGATTTACAGATGCAAGCAGGGACATTTTGCACAAGGTGCACAGACATTTTGAGGGGCAGGGGCTCAAGTGGAAAAAAG
>NW_015566007.1:0-209 GCF_001515605.1 Sinocyclocheilus anshuiensis | reverse complement strand
ACCAGGAGCTCCCAGCACCAGGCCCTGAAATAAGAACCAAGGTTTCCTTCACATGTCTAAGGTACGTGCCAAACCAGTCCTCGGACTTGATCTGAGACACCACTTGTTTGAGTGCGAGTGTGCTGAACTTCAGTCGCCTGACTGAACGGTTCAAATGACGCAGGTCTAAAATAGGACGCCACCCTCCATCCTTCCTCGGAACGGTGAAG
>NW_015566006.1:0-209 GCF_001515605.1 Sinocyclocheilus anshuiensis | reverse complement strand
ACTATAAATTTACTGGCACAGTAAAGTCATGGAAACGGTAACTTTAGCTAAAAATTAGTACGGCGGTGGATGCGGAGACGTTATTTTCGTACGAACCACAACCACCTGTACTGATTGGTGGCAGGCAGGACGTTTCCGCACGTATGCAAATGAGCAAACCTAACGCAAATAAGCCAACGTGAGACAAGAATTTAGAAGTGATTTAGAAG
>NW_015566005.1:0-209 GCF_001515605.1 Sinocyclocheilus anshuiensis | reverse complement strand
TAAAGGAGTTAATGTTTATTATTATAAGTACTATTGTTCTTTTTTACTGTTGTATTGACTTGGGTATTGAGTATCATGTATTTTTGGTGGTATCAGTATCGACTAACAGACTTTTGGTATTGTGACATCCTTATAGTGACGGTTGTTCTGAAGTAAGCCAAAAATGTGCAGGCAGCTACTGAGTTGAGTATGTGCACTAAATCTGTGCA
>NW_015566004.1:0-209 GCF_001515605.1 Sinocyclocheilus anshuiensis | reverse complement strand
ACCATGGAGCTGACAACTCTTGTAGAGCAGCCAGATAAGAAGATAAAAAGCTTGTTTTTCAGCGGTTATAAATTGCTCTGTCTAGGATCAGTGGCGCAGGGCTTAGAGATATATGACTTGATAGAAGCTTACTTTTATATCCATCACAGAAGCTGGAGTGTTATGTCAGAAGCGTTGAATTATAATGCAATGATAGACGCTGAATTCAT
>NW_015566003.1:0-209 GCF_001515605.1 Sinocyclocheilus anshuiensis | reverse complement strand
TTTTTAGAAAGAACGCAAAATGCTTGATGTGTGAACTTACCACAGCGTGGATTTTAGGAAGTGCACAAGGGACTTCACGGGGGCACTTACCATAACATGGATTTTAAAGATACCGTTGCTAAGGGTCCCTAGAGACAGACAGATTACCAGCTTACCAGACAGATCTAGAGACCTTATGTGACCGTGGCACTCTGAGGGAGCAGTCCATA
>NW_015566002.1:0-209 GCF_001515605.1 Sinocyclocheilus anshuiensis | reverse complement strand
CTTCAGGTGTGTTTAATTGGGGTTGGAGCTAAACTCTTCAGGACAGGCCCTCCAGGACCGAGTTTGGGCATCACTGGTTTAGAGCATTAAAAAAAAATGTAAACATTTATATTTCATTCATAAGTTATGCTATGTCCTTGGTAGAGGATATCGGGACTCAATTTAAAAAAAAAAATTAAAAAGACATGAATGAACATGCATAGGCAAAA
>NW_015566001.1:0-209 GCF_001515605.1 Sinocyclocheilus anshuiensis | reverse complement strand
TTTTTTTCCTACTATGGAAGTCAATGGTGCCCATCAACTGTTCGGCTACCAACATTTTTCAAAATATCTTCTTTTGTGTTCAACAGAAGAAGAAAAAAAAAAAACTCGTACAGGTTTGGAACAAGTGGAGGGTGGGGACGGTTGACTGATTGCACAGACACTAGCCTACTGTAGCCAAAGCAAAATAAACTAATTTAACCTCTTCCAGG
>NW_015566000.1:0-209 GCF_001515605.1 Sinocyclocheilus anshuiensis | reverse complement strand
ATAGAAGGCGACTCACGCCGAACTAGGGAGGAAGGAGGACTAACGCGTTCTCCATCGCATTCACGGGCAAAATGGCCTGGTTTTTGACACCGACGACAGATTAATACCTCCGTACGGGAGGGCCGACGAACATGCTGAGGAAACCGCATACCGGCAATACTCCGAGTAAGTTGATCTAACTGTTGCTGCTGTGATTTTAACATCTCCCG
>NW_015565999.1:0-209 GCF_001515605.1 Sinocyclocheilus anshuiensis | reverse complement strand
ATGAAGAAACAAACTCATCTCCATCTTGGATGGCCTGAGGGTGAGGACATTTTTAGCACATTTTCATTTTTGTGTGAAGCATTGCCCTTGTGCACTTTTGACCGAAGAATTTTACATTTTGAATATTTAAAAATCGTAGCTTAATCGGAATGGTATGAAACTTAGTGACTTTTATGGCACTTGGTATGTGAACACACAAAAAAATTGAG
>NW_015565998.1:0-209 GCF_001515605.1 Sinocyclocheilus anshuiensis | reverse complement strand
TAGTAACAAAGTAATTATTGATATCAACAAAGGCAGTTGATATCTTAAATTTCCTTGCAACTAGTGAATTACTGATATCTTAAATAACATTTTAACTAGTAAAAATGATTTTACAGATATGTAGAAATGCAATTTTTACAGGTAAGAATAGCTATGGTAATGATATTATGAATATTAATGAGATCTGGTTTTCCCACAATCCTCGTTTT
>NW_015565997.1:0-209 GCF_001515605.1 Sinocyclocheilus anshuiensis | reverse complement strand
TAGGGTACCCGGGTTGGTTGCTAAGGTGTTGCTATGCAGTTGCTAAGGTACTCGGGGATGGTTGCAAAGGTGTTGCTATACGGTTGCTAGGTTACCCAGGAAGGTTGCTAAGGGGTTGCTATGCGATTGCTAGGGTTTTGTAATGCGGTTGCTTGGGTACCCGAGTTGGTTGCTAAGGTGTTGCTATGCGGTTGCTAGGGTTTTGCTAT
>NW_015565996.1:0-209 GCF_001515605.1 Sinocyclocheilus anshuiensis | reverse complement strand
GCAGCGGCCAGGCTCCTGACTGGGGTTAAAAAATATGAACACATCGACGTTAATGTCATTACACTGGTTGCTGGTCCGCTCCAGAATTGATTTTAAAGTCCTTTTAATGGTTTATAAAGCTCTAAATGGCTTAGCACCTTCTTAGTCTTACCTTACTGATCTTTTGTGGAATAGCCTGCCGGCTAGTATTAGGACTGCCAGAACTGTAG
>NW_015565995.1:0-209 GCF_001515605.1 Sinocyclocheilus anshuiensis | reverse complement strand
TCTAGCTTGCGCCAACAGTTGTACACAGAAGCAGCTCCGGGCTGAAACTTGAAGTTTTATTGAAAATGTCTGAATTATAATAAAGTATTTGATATACTGAACTTTTACATTTTAATTTATGATTTTTTTTTTTTTAATTGCACCTTTCATGTTTTGTGATTTTTTAGATGAATGAACAGTGGAATATTCAAGCAGAAAACTGACATTTA
>NW_015565994.1:0-209 GCF_001515605.1 Sinocyclocheilus anshuiensis | reverse complement strand
GTGTGTGTGGGCAGTGCACACCAGCCCTGAAAGCCCGGAGGCTCACAAATGCCTGCCCACCCGCACGTCCTGCCTCCTCCACTGCTGTCATCTGGCAGCCCCTCTACTCGCCCTCAGCCCACCAACTGAATGGTGCGAGCTCAGCGAGTCTGCCATCCTCACTTTGGCTGGAGAATCCCTTGCCTCCGCCTCCAGCCTCTAAGCCCCGG
>NW_015565993.1:0-209 GCF_001515605.1 Sinocyclocheilus anshuiensis | reverse complement strand
ACATATCCTGAATCCTCGGTATCGGATGGCGGTCGGGGACTGACTGACGGTTGAGTTCCCTGAAGTCAACACAGAGATGGAGACTACCGTCCTTCTTGCGGACGCACATCACAGGTGACGAATAAGGGGATCGGGAAGGTGTGATCCACCCTCTTCTCAATAGACCTGCAGGTACTCCTTAACTTCATTGTGAAGAGGCTTTGGGACGG
>NW_015565992.1:0-209 GCF_001515605.1 Sinocyclocheilus anshuiensis | reverse complement strand
GCATACTGACCGGGCGCCTCAGCGGACGGGGCAGCGCCCGTAACACCCGATCGACGAGGACTTTTTCCGCTACCTGGTCAGCGGTAGGGGAACTGGAGAGAAGCCACAGGTGAGCCAATCGGGCAAGTTGCGCAGCTTGAGCTCTCACCGTCTGCCGTTCATCGTAGGTCCATTGGTAGAATTGCTGCGCTGCCCCCATGGGAGACAGG
>NW_015565991.1:0-209 GCF_001515605.1 Sinocyclocheilus anshuiensis | reverse complement strand
TTGTAAGGTCGGTAAGAACAGCAGCCCTACTAGAGAAGTTAGGAATAAATCTCCTGTACCAACCGACCAGGCCCAGGAACGAACGCATCCTTCTCTTAGTCGTCAGCTGTGGACATGACAGAACAGCTTGCACTTTGTCCACCTGCGGCCTAATAATACCTCCTCCCAGCATATAGCCCAGGTAAGAAACCTCTGACTTGGCGATGTAA
>NW_015565990.1:0-209 GCF_001515605.1 Sinocyclocheilus anshuiensis | reverse complement strand
GGTTTGGTGGTATGGGTAGGTTTAAGGTTGGGTAAGGGGTCAACAGTGTACAGGGGTCAATTTGACTACTATAAGAGAACACGATTCAATCTGTTTAAATTGCATCGTTTTGATAAATGATAAATGAAGTATTTTCTTGAAAAAAAAAAATGTTTCCCCCCTCTTGATGATGTATGACTCAAGGAATATTCTGTTTAATGATACACAAT
>NW_015565989.1:0-209 GCF_001515605.1 Sinocyclocheilus anshuiensis | reverse complement strand
GGATTTGGACACGCCCTAAGTGCACCTGCGCCATGCGCTTAGATCATTAAAATAGGGCCCAAAGTTTCAAACGTTTTGAAAATCCTGCGTCAAATTGTGCCTTGTTTGTAAAGGAATCTCCGTAAAATGAAGTGAACAAAGGACCAAGTTCTTACTGATGCGGACTGGATCTTCATTAAAAATAAAGTTAATTCACTCTTTCCTAACGT
>NW_015565988.1:0-209 GCF_001515605.1 Sinocyclocheilus anshuiensis | reverse complement strand
CTCTTTCATCATCTAGTTCACTTTCATCTATTTCCTGTACTGCATTAAATATTAGATGTCATACAAATGCAGCATATTTTGTATGTTTTGCACAGGATTGTGATTGGTTGACTGCCAAAGAAGCCATGAGCCCAGACAGTAATTGGGATCTGCATTGTTTGACATGAAGGACATGACCCAGTGGATCAGAAGGGGTTGACATTCTCATT
>NW_015565987.1:0-209 GCF_001515605.1 Sinocyclocheilus anshuiensis | reverse complement strand
ACACACATTCCTGTATGACAGTCAATGTGAGGACCGAGTAAATTAACCTGCAAAATGAGGACCACCATTTCTGCCACAACTACAGGTAAATGTATATTATATTTCAACACTAGGTGTCTCCATGATTCAAATTTTCACCTTGGCTTATTTAAAAAACAAAGGAAAAGAACCAGCGTTTTACCAGCTGAGTGAGGACATTTTCATGGGGG
>NW_015565986.1:0-209 GCF_001515605.1 Sinocyclocheilus anshuiensis | reverse complement strand
ATCGTAGCAGCAAACACACTGTGCGATGATCATGCTGTATCGTAGACTATCTTTGGTCGCAAGACCGTGACAACGGCCGTATTTGAACCTCTCTCACTGTACGACATAAGAGCACAGATTAGGAGCCACGATCACAGAAATCGTCACGATTGTTTCACGATGCAAATCTTTCGTCTGGGACAGCTGAAAATCGTGCAGTGTGTTTAGGG
>NW_015565985.1:0-209 GCF_001515605.1 Sinocyclocheilus anshuiensis | reverse complement strand
TCGTAACAATGAAGTTGCAATGCTGTAATGTTATAAAGTTGTAATGAACTCAAATAAGTCAGTACCTCAAAATAAGCGTACTTCTTTAAGGCAATTCAAACATAATGATTTAAAAAATATACTTTAAAGTAAACCTTTTAATTTTATAAAATCTTTACAAAATTTAGTTTTTAAAAGTTGTGAAACAATCATGAAAGTGTACTGTCTTT
>NW_015565984.1:0-209 GCF_001515605.1 Sinocyclocheilus anshuiensis | reverse complement strand
ACAATAAAGCGCTATATAAATGCATCATTCATTCATTCATAAAGACATTTTATAAATGTCTGTTTGACATCTAATAGGGAAACATCCTATAGACGTATTGCAGATGTGCAAACACTCTAAAAATACGTCTTGCAGATGTAAATACTTGACTTACGTGACTTGTGACTTATGCTGGGTACACACCACAAGATAATCGGGCTGATTTTGGG
>NW_015565983.1:0-209 GCF_001515605.1 Sinocyclocheilus anshuiensis | reverse complement strand
GTGTGTGGAGTTTGGGGAATGGAGTCCGGGAGGACGGGAGATGGCAACCTCTGGTGTTGAGAGGGAGAAACTCAGGGCCCGGACTCATGACAGAACCCCCGCTCTAAGGAACGGCTTCCAGACGTTCCCAAGCACCCGACCAGGGGGACGGCAGAGCTGGGGCAGAGTAGGGGGAGGGATGGGGGGGCCAGGTCCGTGTGCTGGAGGGG
>NW_015565982.1:0-209 GCF_001515605.1 Sinocyclocheilus anshuiensis | reverse complement strand
GGCCCTCCGTAGGCCTAACTCGGGAACAGTGGCCCTCTCTGGGCTTGACTTGGGGACTGGAGCCTTCTCTGGGCTAAACTCGGGTACTGGAACCTTCTCTGGGCTAAACTTGGGGACTGGAGCCCTCCGTGGGCTAAACTCGGGGACTGGAGCCTTCTCTGGGTTAAACTCGGGAACAGGAGCCCTCTGTGGGCTAAACTCGGGAACAG
>NW_015565981.1:0-209 GCF_001515605.1 Sinocyclocheilus anshuiensis | reverse complement strand
GCGTGTGTGTGAGTGAGTGAGTGTGTGCGTGTGCGTGTGCGTGTGCGTGTGTGTGTGTGAGTGTGAGTGTGAGTTTGTGCGTGTGTGTCTGTGAGTGAGTATGTGTGTGTTCAGCTGTTCTATTGTATGTGCGTGCGTGTGTGTGCGTGTGTGTGAGTGAGTGAGTATGTGTGAGTGAGTGAGTGAGTGAGTGTGTGTGTGTGTGTGTG
>NW_015565980.1:0-209 GCF_001515605.1 Sinocyclocheilus anshuiensis | reverse complement strand
GGGGCTAAACAGGCATTGCTGTATAATCGGTGGGTGGGGCTAAACAGGCATTGCTGTATAATCGGTGGGTGGGGTTAAACAGGCAGCGCTGTAGAATCAGTGGGCGGGGCTAAACAGGCATTGCTGTATAATAGGTGGGTGGGGCTAAACAGGCATTGCTGTATAATCAGTGGGCGGGGCTAAACAGGCAGCGATGTAGAATCGGTGGG
>NW_015565979.1:0-209 GCF_001515605.1 Sinocyclocheilus anshuiensis | reverse complement strand
CCTCCACATCTTGCCCCGAACTTAATAATTAAAAAAAGGTAAAAACAAGGTCTACTGCAGAATGGCTTTACTCCTCACAGTCAGTAGGGGATGCCAGAACCCCTGTGAACTATTGAGGTGCGGTTGGCGTTCTTGCGGCTGGTCCGTCGAGTCTGGGTGTTCTTGGCGGCCGGGGGGCTCCGAGCGATGGGCGAGGCCCTCCCCCTGGG
>NW_015565978.1:0-209 GCF_001515605.1 Sinocyclocheilus anshuiensis | reverse complement strand
CTCTTGGAACCAGTTCCTGGGCTGGGCCGAGTACGCGCAGAACTCCCTTCGTCAGCCCACCACTGGTCTCACTCCATTCCAGTGCGTACTCGGTTTCCAGCCCCTTCTCCTCCCATGGTCCGGAGAGCCATCTGATGTTCCATCTGTCGACCACTGGTTTCCGGGAGAGCGAGAGGGTCTGGGACGCAGCTCACCACCAGCTTCAGAGG
>NW_015565977.1:0-209 GCF_001515605.1 Sinocyclocheilus anshuiensis | reverse complement strand
TTCATATTAAACTGGTTAAATGTAAATTAATATAATCTTACCCTGTGATGCATGAACAGTGTTGAGCTGGGATTTTTTCATCTGCAATCGTGACGACCGTAACGTGAGGCTTCTCCCGCTTGCATTGTGATCTGTAAACCCTCAGTTCCAAATTAATACCCACCATATTTATTTTTAAATCTTTTATATATCCCTCCATGGCATATTTA
>NW_015565976.1:0-209 GCF_001515605.1 Sinocyclocheilus anshuiensis | reverse complement strand
TTGCTTAGTCTCAGCATGCGCAGCATCAAATGATTTATTCAGAGAATAGAGGATAGCATTCATTTAACTATTTGCATCACACAAAGCATTAATTAAAATTTATTGTGAAGTAAAATCTCCTGAATACTGAATCAAAGTTAGCATTGGCTCTGGTTTTGAAACATGGCATGACATGATGGCACAGTTTTGCTCTTAATCTTCACCTCTGG
>NW_015565975.1:0-209 GCF_001515605.1 Sinocyclocheilus anshuiensis | reverse complement strand
GTGCAAATTGTCAAATAGTGCAACATTTCTAGTAAAGTGTATAAAGTCCAAAATTCCTTTTTTAAAAGGAAAATCTGGAGTTCTGAAATTTCATAGAAATTTGGAAGTGGGCTTTATATGACTTAGCAGTGCAACTCTCCGCAACCGCATGGCTTTTCTGCTACTAACCACACTCTAAAAAATGCTGGGTTAAATACAACCCAGTGCTG
>NW_015565974.1:0-209 GCF_001515605.1 Sinocyclocheilus anshuiensis | reverse complement strand
GTTACATTTCTTCAAATCTGTTCTGATGAAGAAACAAACTAATCTACTTCTTGGATGGCCTGAGGGTGAGTACATTGTTAGCAAATTTTAATTTTTGGGTGAACTTTCCCTTTAATGTTGACTGTGTTGTATCTGAGTTCTCAGAGCGGTGCAGATCGCTGTGTATATCTGTGTTCTCCTCATAAAGGCGTGTATGAGTCTGGTGATGG
>NW_015565973.1:0-209 GCF_001515605.1 Sinocyclocheilus anshuiensis | reverse complement strand
CTATGAATTACAGCTACGGAAATTGCGTGTCCAGGAACGCAGTGTAATATTCTGGTCTACTTTCTCAGGCTTGGCTCCAGTATATTGCATAAATGCAAAAAAAAGACTAATAAGCCATATGCCTAAGAATAAATATTCAATTAACGTGTCCATCAAAACGTTTATAGCCAGCTGAAAAATGTCAGGCGCTCTTCTGAAAACGGCCAGCT
>NW_015565972.1:0-209 GCF_001515605.1 Sinocyclocheilus anshuiensis | reverse complement strand
TGAGATGCTGCGGGAGAGTTACGTGATCCAAGCTGCCCAAAACATAAGAATTCTTTATTTTAAGCTTTAAGCTAATGCATTAGCATAATGGCTTGCCCTGTCAAGTGCTTTGACCGATGATGCGTGTGCGTCCTCAGCGCAAAATCTTTCAGTTTACGGTCATTTCCTTATGTATAAATGTCACAAATTCACGCGAGCATTTCCATTTT
>NW_015565971.1:0-209 GCF_001515605.1 Sinocyclocheilus anshuiensis | reverse complement strand
TTTGAATGGGTCCGAGCTGGGGTCTCAGTGTAAATTAGGTTTGTGCACCACTAGCGCCCTCTGGAGGAAGACAAATTCCATTAGGAAATGGTTATGAAAAAGCATGTTGTTGCAAACCAGCCCTAAATTTCCATACACCGTTGCTTAGTTTGTTTCCAGGGGGAAAATGATTTCCGTGACACCTGCTTTAATTTAACGCGGTAGGACTG
>NW_015565970.1:0-209 GCF_001515605.1 Sinocyclocheilus anshuiensis | reverse complement strand
TCCATAAGCGCCACCTGCTGGCAGAGAGTGAATTTGCATCTCATTTAGTTTGTCTGCTGTTTCGGTTTCGTGCAGATGTTTTATGTAGTATAGTATCACAAAACTAAGCATTCTGTTTTTGTTTTAAAATGTCAAATTACACAATCTAATTTAGATTAAAAAAACATGTATACAGTATCTTTGTTTGGATTGTGATTCAAATGCAGTGG
>NW_015565969.1:0-209 GCF_001515605.1 Sinocyclocheilus anshuiensis | reverse complement strand
TAGCAAGCATTTTGATAGGAAAGGATGACGAATACGAAAAAAAACAGAAAAACGCATAGGAAAGTTTCGGACTCAGTGTGCAAGGACCTTAATTAAGTGCAAATAGCCCTCCTTGTTGGCAGAGGCTATTTACACTAACTCCACCCACCGGCGTGTGATTGGGATAGTCAACATTACAAAAGACGGTCATCAATCGTCAGATTCAGTGG
>NW_015565968.1:0-209 GCF_001515605.1 Sinocyclocheilus anshuiensis | reverse complement strand
AAAGTACTTTAAGCATTTTTTGCTAGGTAAAGAGTTTGTGTTGCGCACGGACCATAACTCTTTGAGATGGTTGCATAACTTTCAGGATTTAGAGGGTCAGCTAGCTCGTTGGGTGGAGCAATTGGCAAGCTTCCATTATAAAATTGTACATCGTCCTGGAAAGCAGCATGGCAATGCAGATGCCTTGTCACGGCTACCAGCTTATATGG
>NW_015565967.1:0-209 GCF_001515605.1 Sinocyclocheilus anshuiensis | reverse complement strand
CCCAAATGAGCACCACAGCTGCTATGCCACGGCTCTGACCCTCTCCGGTTGTTTACATAAAATTGTGTTTCTGAGTAGAGATCTTGGTTCAAAGTGTTAAATAAATGATTCCGTTTCTTCCACCTTCTAAAAGGAAAACCCTGCTGTTCTGTAAAAAAGAAAAAAAAAAGCAGAATCCCACTCCTAGAGTAAACCAGGAATGGAGGTGG
>NW_015565966.1:0-209 GCF_001515605.1 Sinocyclocheilus anshuiensis | reverse complement strand
GTTGACGGCACCCATTGACTTCCATAGTATTTTTTTCCATACTATATGTCAATGGGTGCCGTCAACTGTTTGGCTACACATTATTCAAAATATCTTGTGTTCAACAGAAGACAGAAACTCATACAGGTTTGGAACTGATATAATGACAGAATGTTGATTTTTTTTGGGTGTTCTGTCACTTTAAGTGGAGTTCACAAGTCTGATATTTT
>NW_015565965.1:0-209 GCF_001515605.1 Sinocyclocheilus anshuiensis | reverse complement strand
TACTTTTAAACAAACAAACAAAAAAAATCTGTTTTATTCTAGCTTCAATAAAAATTTATTGTTTTATTCAACACTTAAATGTAGGTAAGTTTCATAAAAAAAGCAAAATTTTGATCAAAAAATTGCATTTTTATCAAATACTACATTTGGATCATATTCAGATTGTTGATCAAAGCATAGATGCAGTAGATCGCTTCCATCAACACCGC
>NW_015565964.1:0-209 GCF_001515605.1 Sinocyclocheilus anshuiensis | reverse complement strand
GGCCGAGGCCTGGCAGGCCATCCCCGGAGTGTCAGACTGGGTTTTCTGGATAGTAAAACGAGGTTATAGACTTCAACTCGCTCAAAGACCCCCGCGATTCAGTGGCGTGGTTTCCACCTCGGTTCAGAGCAAGGACACACACGTCCTGCGTGCCGAGGTAATAATTTTGCTGGCGAAAGGAGCTGTAGAAACGGTTCCCCCGGCTCAGA
>NW_015565963.1:0-209 GCF_001515605.1 Sinocyclocheilus anshuiensis | reverse complement strand
GGTAGGTTATCATTGCACAAATTAACAATTTCTACATTTAAAAAAATACAAATAAAAATTAGAAGCGTTCTAAACTAATGCGCTGTCTTCACTGTATCTCATGCACACATGATTTTAGTCACTCACACAGATCACGTTGCGCATGCGCACAGACATTCAGTAACACAAACTTTTTAGTGCTGCCCCGCAATTTTATCAATAAAATAGCT
>NW_015565962.1:0-209 GCF_001515605.1 Sinocyclocheilus anshuiensis | reverse complement strand
GTATGCCAATCAAGCAAAATTTGTTACCAAGAGTAATGTGTCATTAATTTTTGCACCAAGCAATATTTACCTATTCAAGTTTTTGTTGGAATATACATTGTACCCTGTATTTTTTTCTTCATGCTTTGTTTCTGTTCTTTAAGTACAGCTTCATCTTGGAGTGTGTTTTAATTGTGTTCATGGATGCTGTATCCTGTGTTTCTGCTACT
>NW_015565961.1:0-209 GCF_001515605.1 Sinocyclocheilus anshuiensis | reverse complement strand
CTCAAAGCCTTTGATGGCAGCATTCCTTCATCAGTCACTCTGCACAGGATAAACACATGTGTGTCTCATCTGTCTCTGTAACATCCAGACAAGATTCAAGTGACCTCTGTGATTTATCTGCTCAATACTGCATTTATATGTTGTGTTAACTCGCTTTTTATCTATTATGTTTAGTTACTCTATGTAGATTTGTTTATTAACATTACTTA
>NW_015565960.1:0-209 GCF_001515605.1 Sinocyclocheilus anshuiensis | reverse complement strand
CAGTTTCCACAAAAATATAAAGCAACACAATTGTTTTTAAAATTGATAATAAGGAATTTTTCTTGGGCATCAAATCAGCATATGTAAATGATTTCTGAAAGGTCATGTGACACTTAGGACTGGAGTAATGGCTACTAAAAAATGTCGCTTTGCTATCACAGGAATTACATGTTAAAATATTGAAAAAAGTTATTTTGATTGTAATAATG
>NW_015565959.1:0-209 GCF_001515605.1 Sinocyclocheilus anshuiensis | reverse complement strand
TCTCTCTCTGTGTCTCCCTCTTCAACCCCTCTAAGGGACGCTGTACACGTGATAACTGTAAGTACCTGCATCCTCCGCCTCATCTCAAGACCCAGCTGGAGATAAACGGCAGGAACAACCTGATCCAGCAGAAGACCGCAGCCGCCATGCTGGCCCAGCAGATGCAGTTCATGCTGCCTGGAGCTCAGCTGCAGCCCATAGTGAGATCC
>NW_015565958.1:0-209 GCF_001515605.1 Sinocyclocheilus anshuiensis | reverse complement strand
TTTTTATTTGTAAAAGGTTTGTATGAGACATCATAAAAGTCTAAACGTTTAACTGCAGGGGTTGTTTTAGTGTGCGTGTGTGTGTGTTTGTGTGTATGTTTGTTTTATGTGTGTTTGTGCACGTTTGCGTTTGAATGTATATTTGTCTATGTTTGTGTTTGTGATTTGCTGTATGTTTGTGTTTGTGTGAGTGTTTGCGTGTATGCATG
>NW_015565957.1:0-209 GCF_001515605.1 Sinocyclocheilus anshuiensis | reverse complement strand
GCAAAACCCCAGCAAGTAATTACCATGATGAATGTGTCGGGGCCAAGGGAAATAGAATATTCGCTGAGTTTCGGTTTATTTTTGTGAAGCGCTCCTGCTGACCGAGACGGCAGAAAGCGCATCCTGTTTGTTTTCTAAAAAAAAAGAAAAACGTATGCGGATACTGCGAGTGCACACAAATAAAAGTAGACCCTTAACAGTCCCGAATG
>NW_015565956.1:0-209 GCF_001515605.1 Sinocyclocheilus anshuiensis | reverse complement strand
CTCTCTGTCTGTATTCTGTCTGTAATCTGTCTGTCTCTCTGTCTGTCGTTCATTGTTTCTATTTATAATTTGAGCTATCTGTCTGTATTCTGTCTGTAATCTGTCTGTATTCTGTATGTAATATGTCTAATCTGTCTGTAATGTCTGTAATGTGTATTCTGTCTATAATCTGTCTGTCTGTCAATAATCTGTATTCTGTCTGTAATCTG
>NW_015565955.1:0-209 GCF_001515605.1 Sinocyclocheilus anshuiensis | reverse complement strand
CTGTACTATAACGGCCTGCAGGTGCTGAAGCTGGCGGCGGAGGGCGACCCGAACGTGCAGGTGCAGGGGAACCTGCGTCTGGTGGGAGACGTGCCCTCCGTCATGAGCCCCGACACCACCTCCACCACGCCGCTCGCAGACATGTCCACCACCATCATGGAGACCACCACCACCATGGCCACCACCACCACCCGCAAACAACGCTCGCC
>NW_015565954.1:0-209 GCF_001515605.1 Sinocyclocheilus anshuiensis | reverse complement strand
TGTGATTTTCAAGACTTTGTATGGGAATATTTTTTCCACACTGACGGCAAGTGAAATTTTTGTTGGCTCTTCTTCTCAATAAAAATGTACTATTATTTTGTGAGAGACTCAGATTTGTCTTCAGTTGTGACATCATGATGTTTCTCCTCCACTTCATTCAGTTCTTCACTCTCCACATTCTCTTCCAACAGGTCTAAAATGAAAGGAAA
>NW_015565953.1:0-209 GCF_001515605.1 Sinocyclocheilus anshuiensis | reverse complement strand
TCATTATTTCAGGTAAGCCAGTGGCACATTCACATCTAAAGAAATGAGTTTGCTTGTTTCATGTAACTTTTATTTTTATTTAAAAACAAATGGTAAGAGAGCAGTGATTCTACTTTAGATATACCATTTTAAGTTATCACGTAAGTTGAATTTTTATTCATATGTATTTTACAGAGCAATGTTTTGTAATGACTTGAGAGAAAAACATG
>NW_015565952.1:0-209 GCF_001515605.1 Sinocyclocheilus anshuiensis | reverse complement strand
GTGAAAAATCTCCCCCAGAAAAGTATGAAAATGATCAAAAAATTTAGTTATACCCTTTGTGAATAAAGTCACAAAATTTCAGTCCAATGCGATAACATTAACTCGTATTTTCGGGAAAAAGAAAAAATTTTCATAGCAAAAAGGACCCGAACACCACATGAGGGTTAAGAAAACTTGCACAAGATTGTAATTTCGGAGACACACTTACA
>NW_015565951.1:0-209 GCF_001515605.1 Sinocyclocheilus anshuiensis | reverse complement strand
CACACACACACACACACACACACACACGCACACACACACACTCGCTGGCACGCATTCACACACTCTGGCTAATAGCGGGAGCATCAGTAATTCAGCTCAAATATTCATGCAGACGCAGTCCCAAAACTTCAGCAGTAAACGGAGGTGTTTATCTCAGTCGAGAGAGCTCTCATTACCATAATTACACACTCACATATTTATAAACATCT
>NW_015565950.1:0-206 GCF_001515605.1 Sinocyclocheilus anshuiensis | reverse complement strand
TTTTTTTTTTTTTTTTTTTTTTTTTTTTTTTTTTTTTTTAAGTATTTTCCTCGTATTATTTCTGAACATATAATATAAGACAAGTTTGTACAAGTTGTAGTTCATGCATCTTTTCTGATAACATTTACATCATGTTGGCAACTTCATGTGTGTTGCACTTAGAATAGAATTTTCTGTAGCTAGAGGGTTAATAAAGAAAAAGTTAC
>NW_015565949.1:0-209 GCF_001515605.1 Sinocyclocheilus anshuiensis | reverse complement strand
GTAGCACTGAGGTACAGTGGTTAAATTATACTGTCAGATCAAAACAACTGTATCGATGTGATGCTTCCAGAGCAGAAAATATTAAATAAAGAACAATGTCATGCAAGTGTTTTTCCATTCCATCTTGATTTTAAACAGTTTACTATAAGTTTTTATTTTGAAACTATAAATCATAATAGTCTTAAGAAGCTAAGACGAAGCTAACATCT
>NW_015565948.1:0-209 GCF_001515605.1 Sinocyclocheilus anshuiensis | reverse complement strand
ATGCCACAGAAGAACAATATCATTGGAATCAAGTTGCCAAGCAATTTGAAGCTTTTTGAAACTTTGAGTCAACTGAACCCATTGCATGGCAACTTGATTCCAATGATATTGTTCTTCTGTGGCATTATCGTTATTGTTGTGGTGTGGACTGCGCTGTTCTCATGATTACAATGACTATGAAACATTCTAGTTATACATTCTAAAAAATG
>NW_015565947.1:0-209 GCF_001515605.1 Sinocyclocheilus anshuiensis | reverse complement strand
TTATAACTGTTGCTTGCAATGTATTTATCATAAAGTGACTTCTCACCCATTTTTTTGTTTTTGCATTGCATTTTTATATAGTAGGGTAGTATTGACCGAACAAAATAAGAAACGCAAAGAACTTTTTTCCCTCATTTCATTGTTCTTAGTCCAGATGTTAAAGCTTTAATGTAACACAAAATAATTTTTTTTTTTTTTGTATGTTAATG
>NW_015565946.1:0-209 GCF_001515605.1 Sinocyclocheilus anshuiensis | reverse complement strand
GAGCCTGAATGTTTGAATGGCTCAGAACTATAGCCATGAAAAACCATAATTCAACACACAGAATAGAAATTTCAAGATCTGTCTTTTCACTTGTCAGTTCAAATGAATGAATAGAATAGATACTGAAACAAGAAAAAGGTCACATCACATTGCCAATACTAAGCATGTATTGCAGAACATACACATATTCTTGCATGCATGCATGAATG
>NW_015565945.1:0-209 GCF_001515605.1 Sinocyclocheilus anshuiensis | reverse complement strand
GTGTGTGAGTGTGAGTGTGTGAGTGTGAGTGTGTGTGAGTGTGCGTGTGCGTGTGCGTGTGAGAGTGCGAGTGCGAGAGTGCGAGTGTGCGAGTGCGAGTGCGTGTGCGTGTGCGTGTGCGTGAGAGTGTGAGAGTGTGTGTGTGAGTGAGAGTGTGAGTGTGAGTGAGAGTGAGTGTGAGTGTGTGTGAGTGTGCGTGTGCGTGTGAG
>NW_015565944.1:0-209 GCF_001515605.1 Sinocyclocheilus anshuiensis | reverse complement strand
ATAAGTGTGTGTGAGACAGCAGACGTGACGATGGAGACAGCAAATCAAATCAAAGCGAAGGTCCTACCTCCTCGATCTCCTTTGTGGGGCGTGACGGGGAAAACGCAGAAATTAAAAAGGCTGGAAATGTTTCGTGCTTAAAAGAATCAATAACTGTCATGAATTCCTGCAGCTGTCAGGTGATTCGAGGTAAACACAGTAGAGATATG
>NW_015565943.1:0-209 GCF_001515605.1 Sinocyclocheilus anshuiensis | reverse complement strand
AATAAAAAAATACAGCATATATCATAGAATAGATGGGCAAAACAATGAGTTCAGAAAGAGATATGTATAAAAATATGAAACTGATAATAAGGAATTATTAGTTATATATTTTCTACTGTTTAACATGTTATGAAATTTGCTGTAGATCTGGTACATTATTATTATTATTATTATTATTATTAGAGTGAAAACATATGGTGTACACCTCT
>NW_015565942.1:0-209 GCF_001515605.1 Sinocyclocheilus anshuiensis | reverse complement strand
TGAGATGGCTCACTGGGCCCTACCACCTCTGAGAGAGCTCACGGGACACGAGGGGTACAGATACCTCGAGCGAGCCTGTTGTCTTGTGCTTGCCACGGCGGCACATATTCTAAAATTGGATCGATACAGAGAAGATTAGCATGGCCCCTGCAAAAGGATGACATGCAAATCTGTGAAGTGCTCCATCTTTTTTGATTGTGATATTCGTG
>NW_015565941.1:0-209 GCF_001515605.1 Sinocyclocheilus anshuiensis | reverse complement strand
TGAGTGTGTCTGCGTGTGAGTGAGTCTGCGTGTGTGTGTGTGTGTCTGTGTCTGTGTCTGATTGTGAGTGTGAGTGTGAGTGTGAGTGAGTGAGTGAGTGAGTGAGAGAGTGAGTCTGTGTGAGTGTGTCTGTGTGTGTGTGTGAGTGTGAGAGTGAGTGAGTCTGTGTGTGTGTGTGTCTGTGTGTGAGTGAGTGTGTGTGTGTGAGT
>NW_015565940.1:0-209 GCF_001515605.1 Sinocyclocheilus anshuiensis | reverse complement strand
CTTGAGGGTGTTCTGGTGGTTGCTATGGTATTCTGGGTGGTTGTTGGGTGGCTGCCCGGGTGTTTAATTTTCTTGAGGGTGTTCTAGGTGGTTGCTCTGCAGTTGCTGGGGTATTCTGGGTGGTTGCTAGGTGGTTGCTCAGGTGTTCAATTGTCTTTAGGGTGTTCTGGTGGTTGCTAAGGTGATCAATTGACTTGAGGGTGTTCTGG
>NW_015565939.1:0-209 GCF_001515605.1 Sinocyclocheilus anshuiensis | reverse complement strand
TTATTCAGAGGAACTTAGGAGGAGCTTCCAACAGAAAAGAGTCAACTGAGGAATAAATGGAAGCAGAGAACACAGTCTTATCTGGGTTTGGCACTGAGGTCCTTCGGCCGAGAACTGAGGAATCCGAGGCGTGACAGGTAGATCGGGAGGCAAGGAACCCATAGAGAGCAGCTTGTAACCTTGAGACCAGCCGACGAGTGACTGAGGTG
>NW_015565938.1:0-209 GCF_001515605.1 Sinocyclocheilus anshuiensis | reverse complement strand
TTCCCTCGGAGTAAGTTGGTGAGGGGGCTGGTGATCCTGCTGTAGTCAAGAATGAAGCGATGGTAAAAATTGGCAAATCCCAGGAATCGTTGGAGCTCTTTAATTGTGGTGGGTTCTGGCCAGGAGGTTAGAGCTTCCACCTTCCCCTCGTCCATCTGGATACTGGTATGGTCAATGTTATACCCCAGGAATTGCACTGTGGGTTGGTG
>NW_015565937.1:0-209 GCF_001515605.1 Sinocyclocheilus anshuiensis | reverse complement strand
TTTTTAAAGATTTTCTCAGTTTGAGAAAGTCTTCATCACCCTACACACAGTCTCAGGACGGCATTAAACACCCCATAAACACGACGTTAACTAAATAAAAACATTAAACTTTTTCTTAGTAGTTAAAAACTGCGTTGGGAAAACTTCCAATGACATTTAAAGTGTTAATGTTCTCCTCTTGCTTTGTTTTAAGAAAAATGTACGATGTG
>NW_015565936.1:0-209 GCF_001515605.1 Sinocyclocheilus anshuiensis | reverse complement strand
TTTTTTTTTCTTTTTTTTTGTGTTTTTGTCATTTTTATTAGTTTTTTTATGTGTATGAAGAGTTTTATTCAATTTTATTTTCCCCAGTTAAAAAAAAATAAAAAATAAAATATATATATATGAAACATTCATATATAATATAAATTATATGAATATAAATAAAGACATGTAAATACATGTAAATATTTTCAAAATATTTACTGTATGTG
>NW_015565935.1:0-209 GCF_001515605.1 Sinocyclocheilus anshuiensis | reverse complement strand
TTTCCACGACATTCTAATTTATTGAGATGCACCTGTACATGTGTAGACTCACATGTATTCAAGTTGAAAATAATGAAAATTTGATATTTCTTTTTACTTGATGCTTACACCACATGACATTGGTAATAAAACTAAAACTTCTTTTCAAAATTTTATAAAGGTTTTTTTAAAGGGGTCATATGATGCTGCTAAAAAATAACATTATTTTG
>NW_015565934.1:0-209 GCF_001515605.1 Sinocyclocheilus anshuiensis | reverse complement strand
CTGTTTGTTGTATTCTCTGCAGCCGGTCTACTTGTACTTTCGGTTAAGCACAGGGGCAGGTAAACCTCATGCAAATAAGCACAAGTGTTGTGTCGTGCAGTGATGTGGTAAATATTTTCTTTTACTATTAATTTATTCTTACTATCCATATGACTTTATAATAGCCATGTCTGATTCTCATGATCTGTGTGTGTGTGTGTGTGTGTGTG
>NW_015565933.1:0-209 GCF_001515605.1 Sinocyclocheilus anshuiensis | reverse complement strand
AAGATCATTGAGAATTTCTTGTGGCGTCTAGAGGAAATATCGGTATTTAACTGTCAACACTGCTCCCTAGTGGTCGGGAAAATTTCCGTTGTGTTGTGGCTTAATTTCGTGTGCTGTGAGCTTATGTTTGCTTTTTTAATTGCGTTGCGTTGTGCACTACTGGGCACCGTACTTAGCGATTCCAAAAACAATGTATTTTTATGTACTTT
>NW_015565932.1:0-209 GCF_001515605.1 Sinocyclocheilus anshuiensis | reverse complement strand
CTTCTACTACACGATGTTGGCTTGGTGTTCATGATGGAGTACAGGTAAGTAGTTGTGTGGCCTAAAGAGACTTTTTGTTGAGAGCGACGTTACAAATGAAGATGGTTTAACTTCAAAGCCAAACTAAATGATGTTCTTTATGGTGTCGGAGTACAGAAGAGTGCGCTTTTAATCACTGTCTTTGCTCTTTAGGAAGGACAGTGGTTGTG
>NW_015565931.1:0-209 GCF_001515605.1 Sinocyclocheilus anshuiensis | reverse complement strand
TAAAACTATTTTGGTATTTTTTTATAATCAGTGTCTCAAGATGATACATGCCAAATTTTGTGTGAATCAAATGGTCTCGGCGAGAAACTCAAAACTGCAGATAGACCCAGTAAATACAGAATACAAAATTACAAAATTGAAAAATCCTATTTTTTTTTTTAAATTTTTTTATTATTATTATTATTATTTGAATTGGGATTTAAATGTGA
>NW_015565930.1:0-209 GCF_001515605.1 Sinocyclocheilus anshuiensis | reverse complement strand
CTTACTTGTGACTTGCAAAACAATGACTTGGTCCCACCTCTGAGTTCTAGTATTGGGAAACACGTGACATTTTTATCATGCCTTGACATTTTCAACCCATGACAGGATTCTTTGTTCCTGGTTTTCCCAAACTTCAGCGTTTCCAAAACCACCACGACCAGATTCTCTCCAAACTTTTACCCAAACTAAAGAAGCATTTGGTAAGATTG
>NW_015565929.1:0-209 GCF_001515605.1 Sinocyclocheilus anshuiensis | reverse complement strand
TTTTTTTTCATATCAGTCGATATCGGTAATTATCACGATAAATGTCAAATTTAAGTTTAAAGCCAGATTTAAATATCAAATAAAAGTTTAAAACCAGATTTTTGCTCCAAAGTGAAAGTTGAAACCAGACTATTCATTTTCCTTAAAAAAATAAATCCTAATGCAAACAATTATTTCTTAGTTTCTGCATGTTCTAATGAGTGATATTG
>NW_015565928.1:0-209 GCF_001515605.1 Sinocyclocheilus anshuiensis | reverse complement strand
TTGCTATGCATTTGCTAAGGTGTTCTGACTGGTTGCTAGGGTATAAAGGACAAATGTGAGTGGTGTTTTTCCATGCAAAAATCACCTGCACAGTGCTAGTGTGTTGTGGGTGGTTGCCAGGGCATTGCTATTCAGTTGCTAAGGTGTTTTGAGCAGTTTCTAGTTTATTGCTGTGCAGTTGCCATAGTGTTTTTACTGGTTGCTAGGGC
>NW_015565927.1:0-209 GCF_001515605.1 Sinocyclocheilus anshuiensis | reverse complement strand
TATATACAATACCATTCAAATGTTTGGGGTCAATAAGTTTTTTTTAAGAAATAAACAAATACTTTTATTAAGCATGCAATTGAAATTAAATTGCATTGCATTAAATTGATTAAAAAAAAAGTCACAGTAACAACTTTTGCATTTTTACAAAAGACTTCTATTTGAAATAAATGCATTTTTTTTTTCTATTCATCAAATAGTCCTGCACA
>NW_015565926.1:0-209 GCF_001515605.1 Sinocyclocheilus anshuiensis | reverse complement strand
TAAATGGGGACATTACATAGACTTCTATTGGTTTTATATACAGATGGTTACTTTTTAACCTAAACCCACCCCTACCCCTCACAGAAACCTTTCTGCATTTTTACCATTTTAAAAGTAAAAGAAAACTTTGTTTACTTTATTTTTATAACAGTTGAGGACATCCACAAATGGAGGTTTTTGCCGATTTTGTCAGGTTTTGCTCACTTTTG
>NW_015565925.1:0-209 GCF_001515605.1 Sinocyclocheilus anshuiensis | reverse complement strand
CAAAGGCATGTGGCACTGAACGAGAGAAACTTCATCACCTGCCCAATGACAGCAAGTCAAGTGCGAGAATCACAGCTAATCTGAGCCCTTGAGGAGCTGGTCATGGAACAAAGTGTGCTCACTTCATAACTGCTCAGTGAAACACTGTCATTTGACAATTAAAGCAGGCCCTGCCTGACTCCTCCTTCCATGTCTCTGACCACGTGTTG
>NW_015565924.1:0-209 GCF_001515605.1 Sinocyclocheilus anshuiensis | reverse complement strand
TTGGCGCCTTCTACCTCCAGTATATCGTCAAGAGAGTTAATTGGATATGCTGAGAGGTGTTGTTCATAAAAGGACTTCGGCACAGTTGTGACCTGTGATCCAGTGTCTAGTAGACAATGACATTTCTCACCAGCTATGCTGACTTCAGCGACACATCTAGCACCGACTAGACCCTTGGGTAGGCTTGCACTCTGGTTCCTAGGAATTTG
>NW_015565923.1:0-209 GCF_001515605.1 Sinocyclocheilus anshuiensis | reverse complement strand
TATATATATATATATATATATATATATATATATAAAAATAACAAAAAATAAATAGAATATTTTCAATAAATAAATAAAAGCATTAGGCATTATAATTTATGCATTAAACAAATACATAAATTTAGAGAGAAAAGAACTGGCAACCTAATGTATAACTGAACTTCTATTAGGGCTGCTCGATTATGACAAAAATCATAATCACGATTATT
>NW_015565922.1:0-209 GCF_001515605.1 Sinocyclocheilus anshuiensis | reverse complement strand
TGTATGTTTGTCTGTCATCTGTCTGTCTGTATGTTTGTCTGTTGTGTGTCTGTATGTTTGTCTGTCGTTTGTCTGTTGTCTGTCTGTATGTTTGTCTGTCATCTGTCATCTGTCTGTCTGTATGTTTATTTGTCTGTCTGTATGTATGTATGTTTGTCTGTCGTCTGTATGTTTGTCTGTCTGTCATCTGTCTGTATGTTTGTCTGTCT
>NW_015565921.1:0-209 GCF_001515605.1 Sinocyclocheilus anshuiensis | reverse complement strand
GCCATCCATTTTCTGTGACCCATCCAAGGACATCTTATCAACACTCAGCTTCCTGTTCTGAAGCCCTGACTCTATAACGACCAACATTTGGGGCCCTTGCTTACAAAATGACCCCCTAAAACATACATCAAAGTGACACACACCACTTACCATGTTCACACCCGCACACACACACACACGCGCGCACACACACACACACACACACACAC
>NW_015565920.1:0-209 GCF_001515605.1 Sinocyclocheilus anshuiensis | reverse complement strand
CCATTGAGACCCCACCCGAGGGACTGTTCTGCCTGTGGGGACCACATTGTCTTTTTTTAGAGCAATATGAATTTAAATGTTCGGCTTCTGGCTTTTTATTAATACATAAAGGAGTGTGTTTGTGGCATCTTCTACTGGATAATAATAGATTTGGAGCTCCAGAGGCGAAAATGTTTTATATGGAATACCTGCAACTTTATTAGTGATTT
>NW_015565919.1:0-209 GCF_001515605.1 Sinocyclocheilus anshuiensis | reverse complement strand
TGTCATTGAATAAATATGAGCGCTGCACGTTTCACGTCAAAACGCGGCGCGGATGTCTTTATTTGAATGTATCTGAAGGTAACCGACTGTTCTCAGAAACGTGTCATTTGCATTTTAATTTCATCTTACCTATAATTCCCGATAAAGCAGCGTTTATGAGCGCGTGTGTACAGCCGTTACTGGGGAAACCGCAATATTTCAGCGCTCCT
>NW_015565918.1:0-209 GCF_001515605.1 Sinocyclocheilus anshuiensis | reverse complement strand
TTCAAATGCGGAGTTTTGCGCATTGTGTGTGTGTGTGTGCGCGCGAGCGAGAGAGAGAGAAAGCGAGAGAGACGTTTTATATCTCTTTATTTATACAAACTTATTTTTTATTTTTTACTTTTTTTTTTACGTTATTTTTTACTTTTTTTTTCACAATTACCAAACATCATCACATAACACATCAATTCTACACAAACATTTAATTACCT
>NW_015565917.1:0-209 GCF_001515605.1 Sinocyclocheilus anshuiensis | reverse complement strand
CAAGTAATATGTCTGATGAACCTTCTGTCGGTCCTGTTTCAGTCAATGAGTCTGATTTTGAATTATCAGCCTGTCCAGTTGCCATTAATGCTCTTGATTTTGAACTATCTGTCTGTCCTGTTTTAACGAATGAGTCTTACTGTGAATTGTCTGCCGGTTTAGTTTCACTCACTGAAATGTCTACCAGTCCAGTTTCAGTCAATGCACCT
>NW_015565916.1:0-209 GCF_001515605.1 Sinocyclocheilus anshuiensis | reverse complement strand
AGAGAAAGGAAAAATTGAAATTGCATCATATGACCCCTTTAACAACGGACCATTATTCTAAAGTGTTAGCCATATGGTATACTATATGGAATTCATTACTGACAGCTGCACATCTTGTATTCATTTATACACACCTTAACAACATCCAATAAAAAGATCTGCATGAAAAAGCCTGTAACAGTGGTGGCCCTAAGAGTAAAACAAAAACT
>NW_015565915.1:0-209 GCF_001515605.1 Sinocyclocheilus anshuiensis | reverse complement strand
ATTTCTTGTCATTGCATGCCTTTTCAACATAATGTTATACAGAAAACTCATCTGTGAATCATTTCCTGGCTATCACGCATAACCGACATAGGCTATTCTACGAAGCTACCATGGAGCAAGGCAGAAGGCAGCAAGAAGAATGGCTAACGTTATGGATGAGAGAAAGAGGGAGTTAGCGATATTAACATGACTGAGAATAGAGACATCCT
>NW_015565914.1:0-209 GCF_001515605.1 Sinocyclocheilus anshuiensis | reverse complement strand
TGCTGGAAAAGGGATCCACGGTGAAAACACAGCAGATTTACGTCAACAACGATCGGCCTAATTTCCCGTCACAGCTGCTGGTAATATAAATATTGTATGTATAAATCCTTATAAACCAAACTAGTGCTCTATATCTGAGGAGAAGCGAGATTTTGGATATCGGTGTGTGTGTGGCTCCACCCCTCCGGCTGCAGATGGTACGGCCCACT
>NW_015565913.1:0-209 GCF_001515605.1 Sinocyclocheilus anshuiensis | reverse complement strand
TTTTATTTTGTGTTTCAGTCAAGTTTGAGCTTGCAATACCGTTTTCCCCTTTGTGCTTCACATTTCTGCGCATCTCACTTTTTGGCACTGTTTTGACATGAGGGTGGAGTCAAGGGACGGGGGCATGTACAACAGGCCTGGGCTGCGTTCAGCCCCGACAAAATGGTGCAAAACCTTTTTTAAACGGAAATGGTGGCGCATTGAACACT
>NW_015565912.1:0-209 GCF_001515605.1 Sinocyclocheilus anshuiensis | reverse complement strand
CCCTCAAGTGGCCAGTCCAGGGCACCACAACCAGACACTGACAGTTATTGTTGTAACATTTCTATAAAAATCTAAAATACATGTTTGTATTCATGTAAAACTGGATGATAAATACACCTTTCATATGGAATTAAATAGCAAGCACTCTGAGTGTCTTGTTGATGATATTTATTTTCATATAAAAGCAACAGAACTGAAATCATATCATG
>NW_015565911.1:0-209 GCF_001515605.1 Sinocyclocheilus anshuiensis | reverse complement strand
GCTGGGAAACTAACCTGGTCTAAAGCAGGCTAACTCTCAGGCTAACTGTCTCACATACTATTATTTAAATTTTTTTTTATTTTATTTTTTTTTACAATTTCTAGCATGCAGCCTTTCTCTCTGGTTGCATTACAGCTGTACCTTTAGTTTGCAGAACAGATAGCAGAACATTACAATCTAAAATGGCTCTTTAAAGCATTAAAATAACT
>NW_015565910.1:0-209 GCF_001515605.1 Sinocyclocheilus anshuiensis | reverse complement strand
AGGGGCTGCCAGACGACAGCGGTGGAGGAGGCTGGAGCGGATGGGCATTTTCAAGGAGCGGCCACAGGAGGGCGCTTTCTAGGAGCAGGCACTGTAGGGCGCTTTCTAGGAGCAGGCACTGGAGGGCGCTCTGGAAGGCGCTTTCTAGGAGCGGGCACTGGAGGATCGGAAGCCCCCTCAGGGCTGGACGAGGGAACCAAGGACGAAGG
>NW_015565909.1:0-209 GCF_001515605.1 Sinocyclocheilus anshuiensis | reverse complement strand
TAGTGCACAAGATATTGGTTTCAGTATAAAAAGTTATGTTAAAATGAAATAATCTCTGACACAAAAATATTTAATTTTATTTTAAATGAGAAAAGCATTTCAATTAAGATATGCATCATTAAATGCAAAAAGTCCAGCTGTGCTTAATGAGTACTTTTTTGTACCATTTAAAGGGATAGTTCACCCAAAAATGAAAATTCTGTCATCAT
>NW_015565908.1:0-209 GCF_001515605.1 Sinocyclocheilus anshuiensis | reverse complement strand
TCTATCTATCTATCTGTCTGTCTGTCTGTCTGTCTGTCTATCTGCATATACACCTATCTATCTATCTATCTGTATGTCTGTATCTCTCTGTTTGCATATACACCTATCTGTCTATCTGTCTGTCTGTCTGTCTGCCTGTCTGTTTATCTGTCTGTCTGTGTCTATCTGTCTGTCTGCATATACACCTATCTATCTATCTATCTGTCTGT
>NW_015565907.1:0-209 GCF_001515605.1 Sinocyclocheilus anshuiensis | reverse complement strand
CTCCTAATCTATCCTTTCCTCATCATTTCTATTCTACTTCATCTGTCTCTCCTTGTCTCTCCTGTCTCTTCTCATCTCCTTGTTTTGTCTCCTTGTCTTATTATCTTGTATCTACTCTCCTAATCTCTCACCTCTCCTCTCCACCTCCTGTCTCATCTCAGGTCCTGGTCTCATCTTCATGTTTCCTCTCTCCTAATCTATAATCTACT
>NW_015565906.1:0-209 GCF_001515605.1 Sinocyclocheilus anshuiensis | reverse complement strand
TACTTTTTGTTTATCACTTGTAATTGTCTTTTTCCCCCTTTATTACTTCAAATATCAAAATGTAGCCATGTGGCGTAATATTGAAAATTGACGATGACGCATCATGACATGTCAAACAATTAATCAAATAAAAGTTTTTGTTTGCATAATATATGTGTGTTCCATGTATATTTATTATGTATATATAAATACACACACATGCAGTATAT
>NW_015565905.1:0-209 GCF_001515605.1 Sinocyclocheilus anshuiensis | reverse complement strand
AAAGTTAATGTTTTGGAAAAGCCGAGTCAAAGTCCAGACATTAATTCAAAGGAGCTGAAGCAAGCGGTTCATAGGAGCAAACCCACCAACATCACAGAGCTGAAGCACTTCTGTACTGAGGAATGGGATAAAACTCCCACAAACCATTGTGCAGATACAAGAATATTTACCTGCAGTTATTGCTGCAAAAGAGGGTCAGACCAGATACT
>NW_015565904.1:0-209 GCF_001515605.1 Sinocyclocheilus anshuiensis | reverse complement strand
GAAAACTTGAAATCGCATCATATGACCCCTTTAATATATTTAGTTCAAACTGACTTCAAGACTTTTATATTATTTATTTCTATTTCAAATAAATGCTGTGGTTTTGAACTTTCCACTCATCAAAGAATCTTGAAAAAACAGCACGGTTTCCACAAAAATATGATATTGATAAGACATGTTTCTTGAGCAGCAAATCAGCATATTAGAAT
>NW_015565903.1:0-209 GCF_001515605.1 Sinocyclocheilus anshuiensis | reverse complement strand
GATGTTTAACATGTCCAAGCAAAAACTGTAGCAAAATTATCATTTTAATGCCATTTTTCCTAAATGCAGTTAGACTTACGGGTAGGACACTTGGGATCACATTTTCATCGTGATACCGCATCATAATTGTAGCAAAATGCAGTGTGAATTTCAAAATGCAGAACTGGGCCTGCATTTACCTAAAGCAGTGGTTCTCAACCTTTTTTACT
>NW_015565902.1:0-209 GCF_001515605.1 Sinocyclocheilus anshuiensis | reverse complement strand
TCAACTTATGAAAATGATATTGAAATAATTTTTGTATTTTTTTCCGTTGTTGCTTTTAAAAATATATTTTTGATTCTTTTTGATGAAAAAGTGAAGTTAAAAAATATATTTATTTTATATTTTCTTTGTAAATTATGAAACTATGTTAAAAAATGTGTCCCGCGTTTCCATGTCACTACCGAAACAGTGCATGTTTTAG
Source organism: Sinocyclocheilus anshuiensis (assembly GCF_001515605.1). Classification (NCBI taxonomy): domain Eukaryota; kingdom Metazoa; phylum Chordata; class Actinopteri; order Cypriniformes; family Cyprinidae; genus Sinocyclocheilus; species Sinocyclocheilus anshuiensis. The sequence goes on along the minus strand of NW_015565902.1, from coordinate 10 downwards.
TCCATTGGCT
>NW_015565900.1:0-209 GCF_001515605.1 Sinocyclocheilus anshuiensis | reverse complement strand
TCGGCAGAATTAACTGTTTGTTATTTATTTAATGAAGTATGAGTGCCCCCTGCTGGAGTTATGTTGCATCTTTCATCTTTAATTTTTAGACCACGCCCTTCCCCCGTCTGTATGCTTGACGTTTAAAATAAACGTTGTTTGCAGCGAATGCTCCTATGATTTTAGTTTGTTTTATATTTACGATTTAGTTTCAATCCACATGATGCGTG
>NW_015565899.1:0-209 GCF_001515605.1 Sinocyclocheilus anshuiensis | reverse complement strand
GGCGTATTTTATGTTTGCTACATTCGCTTCCGGTAAAACTCCCATCATTTTTATAGGCCAAACCTCATTATATGAATAATCACGACAACAAATTCCAAAGTTGTCCAGTTGCCAGATCTTGTATGAAACGCATCTTTTTCACACGATCGACGCATACAAATTTCACCCATTTGTCCCCTCAACTTGGCAACCTACAGCCCAGTGATGCT
>NW_015565898.1:0-209 GCF_001515605.1 Sinocyclocheilus anshuiensis | reverse complement strand
GAACAAAAATAAAATGTCCCCTACAGTGTAATGTAATGACAATAATTATTATCAGGATGATATCCTCACTGTCAAAAATGCTATTATTACCATACAATGAAATTTTCATATCAGCAGACAATAACCCATACAAAATATACTTACAAAAGCACTGCATCACCAATATTTTTGGTGGCATAAACATAAGAAGCTATATTTTCATCAGTGCT
>NW_015565897.1:0-209 GCF_001515605.1 Sinocyclocheilus anshuiensis | reverse complement strand
CAAAATAATGTTCTTTTTAGCAACATCATACGACCCCTTTAAACTATTGACTATTGCTGCAGTTTCAAAATAGCATCCCCAGCACTTGTTTAAATGTGTTAAAATCATTTCAAGTTGTATTTTGCTATTATTATATATTAGAAAGAATCTAATGCCTCCATTACCATTTTTTAAAGGGGTCATATGATGCTCTTTTAAAGATCATTATT
>NW_015565896.1:0-209 GCF_001515605.1 Sinocyclocheilus anshuiensis | reverse complement strand
CTCCCATCAAAGGCCCTTTAAAGAGAGCCTGAGAAGAAGCCATTGGTCTCGTAGAATGAGCACGCACCTCTAGACGCGAAGTCACACCACGTGCCTCATAGGCTAGAGGTATAGTCTCTATCTGACCCCGCATAGCAGGGGAGAAAGCCTCCAACCACTTGCTAAAAGTGAAACGGAGTCGAAGCAGCCTTAGGATTAACTAGGCCTAG
>NW_015565894.1:0-209 GCF_001515605.1 Sinocyclocheilus anshuiensis | reverse complement strand
CAGAAGCTGAAATCACCGCGAGCGTCGCACACTTTGTGTAGAAAATAACACCGCGCGTCTGTGCCATTTACATACACAGAGACAAACAGAACAAGCTGGATCCATATTTAAATAGTACTTTTGCGGCTGAATATTTACAGATACTAGTCCATATTGCGACTCTGTTTCAGTGTACTGACCTACTTTTGATTAATTCATCCAAACTTTGA
>NW_015565893.1:0-209 GCF_001515605.1 Sinocyclocheilus anshuiensis | reverse complement strand
GCAGATGAGCAAACACTAAAAAATACGTCTTGCAGATGTAAATGCGACGTCAAATAGATATCAGTGATAGATATAGTTATAGTTGTGGTGTAGACTACGCTATTCTCTTAAAGTTAGAACGATTATTAAAGCTTTATAGTTATATATTTATCGTTATGGTTATAGTTGTGTGACGTTCTCTCTCCTCTGATATTCGCAGCGGAGCCTCT
>NW_015565892.1:0-209 GCF_001515605.1 Sinocyclocheilus anshuiensis | reverse complement strand
TTATATCTCACAATTCTAAAATGTCTTGTAATTGTGAGTTTACATATAATTCTGATTTTTATCTCATAATTGTGTTTATATCTCATAATTCTGACTTCTGTCTCGCAACTTTGAGTTTATCTCATAATTATTACTTTTTTCTTAATTGTGAGTTTATATCTCACAATTCTGACTTTTGTCTCACAATTTTGAGTTTATCTCATAATTCT
>NW_015565891.1:0-209 GCF_001515605.1 Sinocyclocheilus anshuiensis | reverse complement strand
AAGTTACCATTCCTCATTGGCTCACTCAAATCCCAGAGGAGTGACTTCGACAGAAGATAAAGGCCTCACATTAGTGAGCCGCCGTCAGTTAGATTCTGAGAAGATGAGGATGTGAACTAGCACCCTTCTGCAACCCTTGATTCTGCGCAAGGCTTCGGCCTTGCCTTTACATTCACCAACGATCCTTGGATCTCAGCTGATGTCTCTCT
>NW_015565890.1:0-209 GCF_001515605.1 Sinocyclocheilus anshuiensis | reverse complement strand
TGAGCGTTATACCCGTGTTTGCTTTATTGTGTTTGATCTTGGACTGTCTCCTGAGTTTTCTGATTGTTCTCTGCCTGCCCCGATCTTGGATTGTTTCACCTGGACTGTGTTTGCTTGCCGCCTGCCCCGATCTCTCGCCTGGTATTCGACTCTGTCTCTGTCCCAGCCCCTGCTGTTCTGTCTTGCCGGTATTTGACCCTGTATTCTCT
>NW_015565889.1:0-209 GCF_001515605.1 Sinocyclocheilus anshuiensis | reverse complement strand
TATTTTGTTTGTTTTGAATTGATTTGAGTTTTGTATTTTTGGTTTAAGTGAGTACCGGCAGTGATTTGTGCATCATGTTTTCCTACCCTGTGAGGTGGGGCTTGGTAAAGAGTTTTAAAGAATTTGTATAAATAAAAAGGGTATATTTATTAACAGACTGGAGGACCTTATACAGGTGCATCTCAATAAATTAGAATGTCGTGGAAAAG
>NW_015565888.1:0-209 GCF_001515605.1 Sinocyclocheilus anshuiensis | reverse complement strand
GAAATATAAAGAAGCCTTACACTCCAACAATCTTTTGGAAACAGGATTTTTTTTAGCCACACAAAAAGCACTTTGAATGAAGTGTCCATAAAATGCAGTTCCTTACAGGGGTTCAAAATTAATCTGCTCCCGGCCTGATTGTAAAGCAAAACGTGATTGGTTAAAGCGAGAATGTGCTACGATTGGTCAGCGAAGTGTGGCTGTTATCT
>NW_015565887.1:0-209 GCF_001515605.1 Sinocyclocheilus anshuiensis | reverse complement strand
TACTGCCTCATCTATAGATGCAAAGTCAGAAAACAGGCTGGGATGCGCAAGAGGATTTGTGCATCGTGTTCACGTTCGGTCTGGTGTTCAGCCTGTGCAGCAGAAACTGAGGCGGTTACCTTTCTCAATTCGCAACGAGGTGTCCAAGGAATTACAGAAGCTTGTACAACAGGATGTAATCGAGCCTGTGGATGCATCTGAGTGGGTCT
>NW_015565886.1:0-209 GCF_001515605.1 Sinocyclocheilus anshuiensis | reverse complement strand
AAATCAGGGCAGCCGATGGCCGATATATGATGCCGATTTTTTTGGGCCGATATGTTTGGCTGATTTTCTTGTTTTTTTCCCCATTCATCTCATAAAAGGGAGTTTGAGCAAATGATTATTGCAAGGTACAAGATAGTAATAGTAGTAGTAGCCAAATTTAGAGAAATAATACATGGCTCAAAACTTAAGCACCTTCTCAAAACAGTTCT
>NW_015565885.1:0-209 GCF_001515605.1 Sinocyclocheilus anshuiensis | reverse complement strand
GGAGCCAATGGCTCCTTACTCGATTTTTTTTTGTTTGGAGCCCTGTAAAGTCCACAAAGTTTACACCTGGATGTCAGAGCGATCCAAACCTCAACATCAGCAAGGGGGACTGAGATTCACGAGTGCTTCTGAATCAGATGATTCCTACACGTCATCTTCTCAAAACTATGGAAGCCCGTTTCCGCCACTGAATAAAAAAATATAATTCT
>NW_015565884.1:0-209 GCF_001515605.1 Sinocyclocheilus anshuiensis | reverse complement strand
ATGGGATCGAACCCGGGTCGATCGCGTCAAAAAGCCAACGACACGGCTTATCCATCTGCGCTACTGGAGCTGATAACTTACAGTCACTTTTAACTAAATGTAAATAGACATTTACATTTAGTTAAAAAAGCAAGAATACCATAAATAAAATACCATAATAGAATTATGGTATTTTTTATTCCATAGTAAGGGCAATTCATACAATACAT
>NW_015565883.1:0-209 GCF_001515605.1 Sinocyclocheilus anshuiensis | reverse complement strand
TATCTCTTTCAAGTGTAGAAATTAGGAAAGAAGTATTGTAATTTCTCTACTGTAGTGTAAAGAAAAAATAATATACCTGTGAAATATTCATTTCATTTATTTTACAGTGCAATTGTTTTACAATATATTGCTATTACTGTCATAGGAATAACAATAATATAAAATTGTTATTATTATATTCTAATTTGTTTGGCTTCCTAAAACACCAG
>NW_015565882.1:0-209 GCF_001515605.1 Sinocyclocheilus anshuiensis | reverse complement strand
TTGTCATTACATTGGTTGGAGCATAAGAAACAAATGGAGAAAAAATATATTTTATTCATAATTTATTCTATGTCCTTTGTAGAGGACGCCAGGACTAAGTTATTTAAAAAAAATGTATAGGCAAAAACAATGTTATATTTTTTTTCATTCACCGTTCGGTTTTTAGGTTTCAGGCTGTTTTTAGCCAAACTTTGTACAAAGATGATTCT
>NW_015565881.1:0-209 GCF_001515605.1 Sinocyclocheilus anshuiensis | reverse complement strand
TGTTCCTGTCCTCGTTTTGTTAATTAGTTTGATTAGTCGTCCCATACACCTGTGTTTCCCCAATCATCCCCTGTATCTAAGTCCTAGTCTGTGCAGTCTGTCTCTGTCAGTTCTACTTGTTAAGTTCATGTGTTTCCTGCCGTTTCCAGTGTTGGATGTACCCGGTGTTTCTTGGATTAAAGACTGTTTTGTTTATTCCTCGTCTCCAT
>NW_015565880.1:0-209 GCF_001515605.1 Sinocyclocheilus anshuiensis | reverse complement strand
TAGTGTTGTAGTGCAAAATCATTTTCGGCTTTCTGTCCTCTCGTTTTGATTTTTTGTGAGGTTTGTTGCAGTCTTACCAGTTAATTTCTGTGTGTGTTGTGTGTGTGAGACAGAGAGCCCCTGTTGTATTTTTTCCATTTATTGATTGGAGTTTTTGCACTCCTGATGTTCTAGAGAGTCACTTCTTGAATGCTGCACACTTTTTTTCT
>NW_015565879.1:0-209 GCF_001515605.1 Sinocyclocheilus anshuiensis | reverse complement strand
AAGAGTTAACAGCAATGGCACCGTGCAAAACCCTCCATTGTATATTACCTACCCTCTTCGACAATGGTGGTTTATATAAAGATCTCCATTCGGGTTTTACATCATTGTTCAATCTGAAAACAGAACGCCATGGTGTATCAATTCTGCTAACAAAAGACTTTTTATTAAAGACCAAAACACAGGCTCTGTACAGTTTTTTACCTTCACAT
>NW_015565878.1:0-209 GCF_001515605.1 Sinocyclocheilus anshuiensis | reverse complement strand
TTGCTTAGATATCGGCGTGACCTTTAGGAATGAATGTTGCTTGAAAAGGTATTGTGAATACAGCATTCAGTTGCAAAAAGGTTTGCAGATTCATTTACTCAAATATAGATAGATATGCAGCTCAATAGATTCTTTTTACATGTGGCTGTTGATTATGTGCACAGATGATGCACAGGATTGTATTCTTTCAGATGCCTCTATACAGCCAT
>NW_015565877.1:0-209 GCF_001515605.1 Sinocyclocheilus anshuiensis | reverse complement strand
TGGCTATTCTTATTTCCATACATCCTGACAAAACCATTTTGTCCCATCTGATTGGGTCTATTTGCATCAGACACCTTTTCTGCATACAGATTGATGGGTTTAATCAGTGAATCAGGGAAACCGTTCAAACATCAATCACTGTCAGTGCTGTCTTTCTGTCTCTCTGCAGCCAGGCCTTGATTTTCTGCTCAGATTCATCCGAAACGCAC
>NW_015565876.1:0-209 GCF_001515605.1 Sinocyclocheilus anshuiensis | reverse complement strand
CAGCACATGTGTTGTCATACTGAAGAAGATGTTTTCTTAATTAGCTTTTTCTATTTGCATTTGTTTTCTTAAGTTGTAGCGCGTTGAGCTCTCTTGGCCACCATAGAAATGGGTGTAATCACAAATCTGTTTTGCATCTAATGAAGTTTTACCTAGTAAACATATAATTGCAGAGCTCTGTAACTGATAGTATTACTAATAAGAATTGA
>NW_015565875.1:0-209 GCF_001515605.1 Sinocyclocheilus anshuiensis | reverse complement strand
GTCTCATGCAGGGTGCACATATTTATTGATTTATTTACTTATTTATTTAATTGTTTGTTTGTTTGTTTTTCCGTATAGCAGAAATCATGTTATGTTGTCTTTCTTTTTACTGTATATTCAGCGAATATGACAATAAATAATGAGTATTTATTAGTTTTGGACAGAAAGATATTCCGAATACAATGTCTACACACATTCTATGGGGACAT
>NW_015565874.1:0-209 GCF_001515605.1 Sinocyclocheilus anshuiensis | reverse complement strand
TTTCTTGTAACCCGATAAAATCAATCCATGGTGATGAACGTCATCAAAGATGTTTAATCCACAAGCATTCTGAGCATTCCTGCTTGCTGGTGTTCACATCAATCCACAAGTTGTTCTTTTAGTTTAGGCTATTTAATACGAGTCAATATAAAAGCAATTATGCTATGTCTAGCATTCTTTTACATTAATGAGCATAGCAAATAAATTGG
>NW_015565873.1:0-209 GCF_001515605.1 Sinocyclocheilus anshuiensis | reverse complement strand
TACTTAGACAAGTGAATTTATTGAAGGGTACCAGGAAAGCTAGGCGAATTAATTCATTTAGAATAGACTCATTCATTATTAATTTTATGCTTAAAATGTTCATTAATGTTTATCTTGTCACATTGACAGTTATAATCTAAATTACATGAACCACATTGTAAATTATATAGGGTATTTTATATGGCTAAATTAGACAAAAGTTTATTAGT
>NW_015565872.1:0-209 GCF_001515605.1 Sinocyclocheilus anshuiensis | reverse complement strand
GTGTGTGTGTGTGTGAGAGTGTGTGTGTGTGTGTGTGTGAGAGCGTGTGCGTGCGTGTGTGTCTGTGTGTGTGTCTGTGTGTGTGTTTGTGCGTGCATGCACGTGAGTGTGTGTGTGTGTGTATGAGTAAGTGTGTGTGAGTGTGTGTGTGAGTGCGTGCGTGCGTCCTCTTTCATTCTCCATCATGTTTTGCTGATGAGTTTTCTGAT
>NW_015565871.1:0-209 GCF_001515605.1 Sinocyclocheilus anshuiensis | reverse complement strand
CTCTGATCCATCATCTAGGATAGCGTAAGTTTCCAGGGTATGATTACCGTTCCGCAGGAGAACTTTACTGACCTTGAGGAGGACTTGGTTGCATCCAGCCTTTCTGTCCAGATAAAGAATGTCAGTAGAGGAATTTACAAGTCCACAAAGTGTTTCAGCACTGGCTTTCTCCTCTTTTGACGGTTCTTCTGTTTTGGTGTTAACATCAT
>NW_015565870.1:0-209 GCF_001515605.1 Sinocyclocheilus anshuiensis | reverse complement strand
ATTGGTCCCTAAACTAAAGTGTTACCTTCATTTTATTACATTAATAATTTATTCCTCATTTTATTATTCTTCATTTATGTCATATTATGTTTTTATATTACATTTATATTACTTATTTCATTTCTATTGTTGTTTAATCTTATGATAGTGGGGTTTCATAACATAATAACGCTTGTTGGATTTGTACTGATTAAATGAAGTATGAGCAT
>NW_015565869.1:0-209 GCF_001515605.1 Sinocyclocheilus anshuiensis | reverse complement strand
AAATTTAAACAAATGTGAGTTGTTCCCTCTGAAAAATTGTGAACTCACAGTCTCCTTATTCAACCTGTGGTTCAAAAAGTTAAAATTCTATTTCATTTATGGTTAATGAGAGACCTGTCAATGAACGGTAGAATTCTTTTATCAAAAACTGAATGTTTATCTCTTCTGCTCTATCCTGCTATTTCACTAGAAGTCCCTAATAACATCAT
>NW_015565868.1:0-209 GCF_001515605.1 Sinocyclocheilus anshuiensis | reverse complement strand
ACATCTGTACATTTTTTAATAAAATTAAAATATTAATTAATTAAATTTAAATTTAAAAATGTTGTTTTATAAAATGTAGAATTTTTGTAAAAACATTAATATATAGACACAATTCATATTTTTACAGTTTTATATTTTATAATTCATATATTCACTGTTTAGTTTTTTTTAAATAAATAAATTAATGCTTTTATTCATCAAGGATGCAT
>NW_015565867.1:0-209 GCF_001515605.1 Sinocyclocheilus anshuiensis | reverse complement strand
GCACGTGTTTGTTCGTTCGTTCGACTTGAAGCGTCGCTGCGCACCAATCATTGAATTGACACCAAAGTACAGCGAGAACGATTCGAAAGCACAAGGAACCGTCTGCTCTGCTCTCTATAGCTCTTGTGAATCTCATACAGTGATCGATCTGCACAGTGCAAACCGCCAAAACCTGGATATTTTAGGCAATATAGAAATCCTGGCAAGGA
>NW_015565866.1:0-209 GCF_001515605.1 Sinocyclocheilus anshuiensis | reverse complement strand
TGTTTATTTTGTTATTAAATTATGTTTAAATGTTCGCTGGTTCCCACCTGCTTCTTCCCCGAACTACAAACTTTGTTACAAAATAGAACAAATATTTCACAAAGTGCTACTAGCACTACACAGTTAAATGATATTAACATTCCATACCCGTCAACCCTCCCGTTTTTCCTGGGATTCTCCCATATTTTACCATTCTATCCCGCTATCAT
>NW_015565865.1:0-209 GCF_001515605.1 Sinocyclocheilus anshuiensis | reverse complement strand
ACCCTGAATATGAAGTTGCACAGCTTCAGTTTCTCTTGTAGTCACCGATGTTCTCGTCAGATGTTTTCCTCTGCAGGTGTACTGTCCTGAATGACCTGCTTTTGCTGAGCTGATGGAGAGTGTGTTTCCAGGAAAGGAAATGTCCTCATCCTCTTTAAGCAAATTTCTGTTTTTAAACCATTCATAGCCCCAATCATTTGACTCTTCAT
>NW_015565864.1:0-209 GCF_001515605.1 Sinocyclocheilus anshuiensis | reverse complement strand
TTAAATAGCCTGCATAGCACTTCATCTTTTATAACATGGGATTTTTACCAAATATATTCAATTTTGATTTTTGTAAAATGTTGCAACAAGATATTAATTAAAAAAAAATTTTTGTGAAAAATTACACTTTTGGACATATAAGGTAAAATAATAAATATTTTTTTAAATACCTTAAAGTAACTACAAATGAGCATGTAAAGCAAATATCC
>NW_015565863.1:0-209 GCF_001515605.1 Sinocyclocheilus anshuiensis | reverse complement strand
ACCCTGAATATGAAGTTGCACAGCTTCAGTTTCTCTTGTAGTCACTGATGTTCTTGTCAGATGTTTTCCTCTGCAGGTGTACTGTCCTGAATGATCTGCTTTTGCTGAGCTGATGGAGAGTGTGTTTCCAGGAAAGGAAATGTCCTCATCCTCTTTAAGCAAACTTCTGTTTTTAAACCATTCATAGCCCCAATCATTTGACTCTTCAT
>NW_015565862.1:0-209 GCF_001515605.1 Sinocyclocheilus anshuiensis | reverse complement strand
AGCTCCTGTGGCAAGTTGAACTTCCTCAGCTGGCGAAGGAAATACTGGGCCTTCTTGACGATGGAGTCTATGTGGAACTCCCACTTCAAGTCCTGAGAGATGTTGGTGCCCAGGAGCCTGAATGACTCTACTGCAGCCAGACAGGAACAGCACTTTCACTTAGAACATTACACATGGCTTTCTGCCTTAAGCCTCTTTCACACAGAAAT
>NW_015565861.1:0-209 GCF_001515605.1 Sinocyclocheilus anshuiensis | reverse complement strand
TTAAACTTGATGTACTAAAATAACAAAAACTAAGCAATGAATAAACAAAATTGATAAAACGACATGGATATAAAGAAAAATAAAACCAATTCTAAAGACAAAAAAAAATAAAAAAAACAACAAAATGACTAAAATGAAAATGAAAAATACATAAAAATTACAGTTCAGTGGTTTAACATTTGAAAATGAAAATAAATAAGTTCAAAATT
>NW_015565860.1:0-209 GCF_001515605.1 Sinocyclocheilus anshuiensis | reverse complement strand
GGAACATTGTTAAATACTGTCACTTTTGATCAATTTAATTCATGTCTGCTGAATAAAGGCATCCAAAAATATATATATAAATTACTAGTTATGAATCAGTTTCACAAAAATATGAAGCTGCACAACTGTTTTCGGCATTGATAATAACATGACACTGACGAACGGAGTAATGGCCAATGATAATTCAGTTTGCCATCACCAAAATAAAT
>NW_015565859.1:0-209 GCF_001515605.1 Sinocyclocheilus anshuiensis | reverse complement strand
TAGTTTAAATGTTTTGCCACTTGCTTGAGCAACCTAATATATAAATATAGAAGTAAATGCAAAAGTAAAAAGCACTGAATAATGTATTTCTTATATTTATTGCATTTAAACACGTCTATGAAAGATTGTAGTACTGTAAAAAATTCACAATGCTGAAAAAGCATTTTAAGTAACAATGTTTGGATTTTAAATCAAAATAATGGATAAAT
>NW_015565858.1:0-208 GCF_001515605.1 Sinocyclocheilus anshuiensis | reverse complement strand
GTGTTATTGTGTCAGATGGGCTTGTAGTCAGAGGAGATGTAGAGGTCTATACATAGCACATGCTGATTAACTTCACTTCATTGGCTTTAATAGGAGGCAGAAAACTTGAGCAGGTTGACACAGTCAAAGGCTATTATAACTGTTGATTACAACTTTCTCTCTCTCTGTGTCTGTGTTTGTGTGTGTGTGTGTGTGTGTGTGTGTGTGT
>NW_015565857.1:0-209 GCF_001515605.1 Sinocyclocheilus anshuiensis | reverse complement strand
ATTTTGTAATGCAACATCAGATCGTCCTGAGACTGGCTGAGTGACACCTGGGGGTAGTGGACTGTCAATCTGAATTGAAATAATTTTGTGGAAACAGGGAGTTTCCTTTTTATAGCTATCCAACATCTTATGCAGAACAAGTAGAATATAAATTTTTGGAGGGATTTATTTTGTAATGCAACATCAGACAGTCCTGAAACTGGCTGAAT
>NW_015565856.1:0-209 GCF_001515605.1 Sinocyclocheilus anshuiensis | reverse complement strand
ATTTATCACATTTCTGATATATTTACTTAAACACTTATGAAATAATTATATATTACTATTACATTATACATACACACACATACATGTTAAAATATTATTTACATATTAAATGTAAAACACATTACAAATGCTATATGTATCAAATTTCCATGATATATTTTCTCAAATATTTATATATTACTGTTACAACTAAGATTTTAGAACTGAAT
>NW_015565855.1:0-209 GCF_001515605.1 Sinocyclocheilus anshuiensis | reverse complement strand
CTATAACTTTCTAACCTAAAATAAAGCCTAAACATTCTAAAAACTCACTGTTATCTTGACTATGAAACATCTTGAGCTCAAGATATTTCTACATTAAGCAATTTTTTAAAATGTACTTCATTTCTGCTACTGCATCTGGTAACATAAATCAAATGTACTGAATAATTTATCATTTATTCAGCATTTCACCTCTTTCAGATATCGATTTC
>NW_015565854.1:0-209 GCF_001515605.1 Sinocyclocheilus anshuiensis | reverse complement strand
TATTCTGATCTTTCCTAGTTGAAGTTCACAGTTGAGCAGGCTTATTGTGGTTGAACTTGCTGTGGCTGTGGATAATAACACAATGTATTAAGAGCCGGGGGTGGGTGTAAACTTATTTTGTTTAAAGTTCACTTTTTTCCCATTTGGCGCTGTTATTCAGAAGCTACATTAAAGCAATAAGCCCCAAGAAGCCGTGGTTTACAGTGAAT
>NW_015565853.1:0-209 GCF_001515605.1 Sinocyclocheilus anshuiensis | reverse complement strand
CAAAATAATGATCTTTAAAAAAGCATCATATGACCTCTTTAAAAGACATCTATTAGAAGTCTAAACACAGCCCAGACGTCTAGGCTAAAGCAAGGCTAAATTTGGGCTGTCAGTGAAATTTAATAGACGACTATTATAAATAATAAATTTAATGAGACCATCCGCTAAAAAAAAAAGTCAAAGATACGCGGAATATTGTTTATTTGAAT
>NW_015565852.1:0-209 GCF_001515605.1 Sinocyclocheilus anshuiensis | reverse complement strand
ATTCATCCACGGGCCGCATTTGGCCCGCGGGCCGTAGTTTGGACATCCCTGCTTTAAATGTCAAGAAAATCATTATATACATGTAACAAATTATAACTGGGTAGTTTATATAAATGGACAATATGAATCAGTGTTATTTTAGTATCATTGAGATACTATTATAGTTTTGTTAATATTTTGAATTAGATTTTATTTTTATATTTTCTGCT
>NW_015565851.1:0-209 GCF_001515605.1 Sinocyclocheilus anshuiensis | reverse complement strand
CTGACTTCTGTGATGAGTAAGAAACCTTTTTTCCTGCCACTTTAAGTTAATCCAGTACTTTGCATCTACATTTAGGTCTGTCAGTTGTTTGTGATCTAACCCTGCTGTAAAGGGTGATCTGTTTAAGCCCACTGAAATACTTGAATGCAGACACATTAACATCATAGTCTCTATGTTTTAGGTCAAAAAACATTAAAATAACACAGATT
>NW_015565850.1:0-209 GCF_001515605.1 Sinocyclocheilus anshuiensis | reverse complement strand
TTACCAAGGGTGCCAATATTAGTGGAGGGCACTGTATATATTTTAAAATGTTATTTATTACCACAGTATTCAGTGTCCCATTATCCTTCAGAAATTATTTGTATATGCTGATTTGGTACACAAGAAACATTACTTAGTAATGTTGAAAACACTTGTTTATCACAATTATTATCATTATTATTATTATTATTATTATTATTATTATTATT
>NW_015565849.1:0-209 GCF_001515605.1 Sinocyclocheilus anshuiensis | reverse complement strand
TGTGTTGTAGAAGCAACAGCAGTTCCAATACCTACTTGTGCCTAATATATTTACCAAAATTAATTCAGTAGAGTGGCCAATAGACAGTATACAGTATATACAGTAAGTGTGATATTGGCAAAATTTCACCTGTTTAAGTCCGTCTGGTGACTAGGAATGTACTACAAACTTTGGGACATGAAAAAACCCTTTTGGTGAATTACAGTAAT
>NW_015565848.1:0-209 GCF_001515605.1 Sinocyclocheilus anshuiensis | reverse complement strand
ATATATATATATATACACACACACACACACACACACACACAGACAGACACACACGCATATACATATATTTTTAGTTTTAGTTTTACTTTTACATTTTTTTACTTTTTTTTAGCTCACTTAAAGGTGCAATAGGTGATTGTCTTCAGAAAAAAAATTTTATGCTGGTTGAAAGTCTCCACATCCCGATAGCAATCATTAAGTTAAGTGGT
>NW_015565847.1:0-209 GCF_001515605.1 Sinocyclocheilus anshuiensis | reverse complement strand
TCACATACAACCGTTCAGTGGTGATTTTAACAAAGATGGGAGAGATGTTGACGAGTTTATTGAAGAAGTAGAGAGGGTGATACCTGCTAGAAGTCAGACTACAGAGGACCAGTTAGACTTTGTCCTCTCACTTCTAAAGGGGGCAGCTTTAGAGGAGGTCAGAATGCGAATGGGGAATGATCCAAAACACCCATGTGACATTTTTGAAT
>NW_015565846.1:0-209 GCF_001515605.1 Sinocyclocheilus anshuiensis | reverse complement strand
CCTGTTGAATACAATCTTCTACTACAACTTTTCTGTCATTTGATTGATAATTTATACTTTATAGCAAGTAAAAGGCATTGTATTATAATAGTAAAACCATCTACCCTCATTTTGCTGTGAAATCATTTTCTTTCTCTTTCTTTCTTTCTATTTATTTAAAATTAATCATGTTTAACTTGAATTAACATAACTTTATGTTAGTAATGTTT
>NW_015565845.1:0-209 GCF_001515605.1 Sinocyclocheilus anshuiensis | reverse complement strand
CGATTATTTCTGAAAGAAGCCTTAACCTCACATCAGGTAATATTTAATTTTTCCACCACTCATCGATGATACAAACTTGAGATCCAGTATCCCACAATGCAGTTGTTTTAACTCCCTGGATATAACAGTCAATGAGACACTGTTTTCCCACTGTTTTCCCACAGATGCTCAGTGATTTGTTTGAATTTGTTCTCATTGTGGCACTTAAT
>NW_015565844.1:0-209 GCF_001515605.1 Sinocyclocheilus anshuiensis | reverse complement strand
CTGATTACAGAACCGGCTTTTTTTAACAAAATGCGCATGACAATCACATGCGATTAATCGTGCAGCCCTATTGTTAAGTTTAGGTAAGGTATTGGGTAGGATTAAGGGATCTAATATGATCATGCAGAATAAAGCATTAATGTATTTTATAAGTACTAATAAATAGCTAATATGCTAGTAATATGCATGCTAATAAGCAGCTAGTTAAT
>NW_015565843.1:0-209 GCF_001515605.1 Sinocyclocheilus anshuiensis | reverse complement strand
AACTCCTTTTTATCTTTTTCCATATCCACATGTCATTCCAAACCCATGTGACTTTTGTCCTCTGTGGAACACAAAAAAAGATATTTTGAAGAAAGTTACCGCTCCTATTTTCCATTCAGTAAAAGCATACAGTAACTAGGGATTGTAAAGCTTCTTTTATTCTGTTTTCCACATGCTCTAGGGGAGAAAAGTTTAAAATATTACTTAAT
>NW_015565842.1:0-209 GCF_001515605.1 Sinocyclocheilus anshuiensis | reverse complement strand
TGTGGAGAATAATGCACGGCAATCAGCTCATTTTTTTTAAAGTGGTGTTTATCGGTTTTTGCAAATAAACTATATATATATATATATATGCGATAAAATAAATTACAGCTAAATAAAAAAATGACAAAAGCATATAGCAAAATGTCTAAAACGAAAATTAAAATGAAAAACGAAAATATACAAATTAGCTAATCAATATATATATTAAT
>NW_015565841.1:0-209 GCF_001515605.1 Sinocyclocheilus anshuiensis | reverse complement strand
CAGTGCTTCAAATTTTTACTTGCCCTGGCAACATTTTCACTGGCCCTGCCACAAAAAAAAACTAAATAGTTGCTGTTTTTGTGTTATCCTCTATTCTAATAGAGGATATTAGAATATAGGATAACTATTTTATCCTTGGTCCATCTTCAGCTTTGGTGCTTATATGACACCAACATTTTAGACACCAATTAAATTTTACAATTCTCGAT
>NW_015565840.1:0-209 GCF_001515605.1 Sinocyclocheilus anshuiensis | reverse complement strand
TGGTATCGGCGTTTGGTATCGGGGCATTTTAACGAGTACGATTACAGGAGCTCAGTATCGGGTCCGGTACTGGTGCATCCCTAATATATATATAAATTATATAAGTGCTGGGCAACGATTAATCACGATTAATCTCATCCAAAATAAAAAATTTTGTTTACATCGTATATGTGTGTGTACTGTGTATATTTATTATGTATATATAAATA
>NW_015565839.1:0-209 GCF_001515605.1 Sinocyclocheilus anshuiensis | reverse complement strand
TTGTTTTTTCTTGAGTTAAACAGTAAATAAGATTTTTAGCTGGAAATGTTGTCCTTAGACTAACATTAGCATCAAGCTACATAACTGAGATTAATATATGTTTTTTAAGGATGTTCATTTTAACTGGTTAACCAACCGTAAGAATTTTGACCGATTAATACAATGTTAAACGGTTTAAAAAGTCATTTAATTATTTATTTTTTCAGTAA
>NW_015565838.1:0-209 GCF_001515605.1 Sinocyclocheilus anshuiensis | reverse complement strand
GTCCTGTGCGAGCCTCCTGCGCCCCTTTTTGGTGTAGGCCGGGGCCCGCAACAAGAAGACCAGTCACTGTTGTCGTAGCACTACCCGCTCAGTGAGACTGGATAACACTATAACCCAATCATCGAGATAGTTGAGGATGCAAACACCCTGCTCTCTGAGTGGTTCGCTCTCGAACCGCCCACTGCTGCCTGCTGGCGAGAGAGGAGGAT
>NW_015565837.1:0-209 GCF_001515605.1 Sinocyclocheilus anshuiensis | reverse complement strand
TCCTCTGAGTTTTCTGAGTTTCTCAGGGAGAGAGATATACGCCATTTCAGATCTGCTGTGTATCATCCACGTGCGAATGGAGAGGTTGAGAGGTTTAACAGGGTCCTAAAAGACTGTTTACAAACTGCTTAAATTCAGGGAGAGCCTTGGAAATCATTCACGCAAACATTCCTGATGAACTACAGGAGTACCCCTCATGCTACCACAGG
>NW_015565836.1:0-209 GCF_001515605.1 Sinocyclocheilus anshuiensis | reverse complement strand
CTGCTCTCGACAGACGGCACCCCGGTTGGGAAACACTGCGTTAGTTAATATAAGAAGAAACGTCTAGCTTCCCGGTCTCTCTCTCTCTCTCTCTCTCTCTCATTTGGATGCGTAGAGTACGTTTCTTCTTATATTAACTAACGTACTCTACGAATAGCTCAGTCAATAATAATAATAAAAAACATAGACCCGGCTAGAACAAGCGGAGT
>NW_015565835.1:0-209 GCF_001515605.1 Sinocyclocheilus anshuiensis | reverse complement strand
CACCACAGTTACACTTCAAGCATTTTAATACTTCATTAAATGCTCACAAGTCATGATCAGCCCAGATGCTAAATTGCATGTAAAGAACAAACCATTTGGAAATAAAAGTTCAGGAGTGATAGCATACACCTGGTAACAACCCTGCAGCCAAAATGAATAGATCCATTTACTATAAAAACAAAGTACATAAATTATTGTAGCTATAACAT
>NW_015565834.1:0-209 GCF_001515605.1 Sinocyclocheilus anshuiensis | reverse complement strand
GGTACTCCCATGCATTAATAATCAATGTTTGAAGTGCTTATAGACAGTTAACAATGTTAAATTGTTCAAGTAGTGTCTTAAATCATTCTGGATGGATGAAACAGAGTAACGTTGCTAAATATCTTTGAATTGCAAATCAATAAATTTCTCTTTCTATCATTTTAAATCAAAATACTGCACACTGTGGCCAATTCAATTCAACTTTTGAT
>NW_015565833.1:0-209 GCF_001515605.1 Sinocyclocheilus anshuiensis | reverse complement strand
GCACTGCGGTGCTCACAGCACTGTCATCAGGGGCCGTGGCTGACCTTGCTCTGCTGCTAGGCTCTGTCATTTGCTATATTTATGGCACCGGCACCTATTTTGTATGTGTGTATGTGTGTGTGTGTCTTTATAAGAGTGGGGAGGGAAAGAAGGAGCCCCGTTCAGGAAGCAAATACTGTGTATATCAGCATAATGAATCAAGTGCCTGA
>NW_015565832.1:0-209 GCF_001515605.1 Sinocyclocheilus anshuiensis | reverse complement strand
AGCATCTGCTAAATGACTAAATGTAAATATAATGTAAATGTAAATGACATGTAGGCATTTTTATATGTACACAATAATAATCTGATTATAATCTGATAATAATTTACATTTTAATCCTTTAATTTTTCAATTTTAAAACTGTTTGTGTGCTGTTGCGCATCCCTGTGTGTGTAATAAGCAAAGTGTACGAGTGTTGTTCACCTGCCTAT
>NW_015565831.1:0-209 GCF_001515605.1 Sinocyclocheilus anshuiensis | reverse complement strand
CCTTGCTACGTGTACTGCGTTAAGCTAACCGAGACTTGTCATAGCACTTGCATATTACTGCTCCTTTGTTGGTTTTGATTGCTTCTTCTATTGTCAACATTTGTAAGTCGCTTTGGATGAAAGCGTCTGCTAAATGACTCAATGTAAATGTTTTAAACTGTAAGAATACTTCACAATAATACTGTTTTAACGTTTATCAAAAAAATGCA
>NW_015565830.1:0-209 GCF_001515605.1 Sinocyclocheilus anshuiensis | reverse complement strand
TCATGAGTTTAATGAAAAGCTAATAATTAATTAAATCATAAAAATATAAAATTTAAATGAATGATTTTAAAATAGCTTCAATCAAAATAAAAGACTTACTACAAATTAAATATTTAATTTGTTTACCTGCATGTCATGGTACCATTAATCAACATCAGAGAACAGTGAACATGCAAATGTGTTACTTAATTATTAACTTATTACCTTAA
>NW_015565829.1:0-209 GCF_001515605.1 Sinocyclocheilus anshuiensis | reverse complement strand
TTTATCTTACCACGTGAGTGCCTTGGAAGTATTTCGTCTACATAAAGTACTCTTCAATAATTTAATATAAAAAATTGCCTGTTTTCATATTCATTTATACCCTCCATTAAGTGGTTTCCTTTACTCATTGATAGTCATTATTTCAGCAATTTGCAAAAAAAAAACAGATTAACTGGAAATATCAACAAATGTTGAATAAAATGCATGAA
>NW_015565828.1:0-209 GCF_001515605.1 Sinocyclocheilus anshuiensis | reverse complement strand
TTTCCTAATGTTAGGATCAGGAGGAAGGAAATTAATGCAGCGACTGTGTTTTTCCACAACTTAGCACTGCACAGCGTCTTGTTGTCTTCGGAGTCATCTTTATTGTTTGGTTTCTGCGTAGAGAGTTTTCCTCTCTCGTTATTTACACTACATGCATGAATCGGTGGACGGGGCTAAACAGGTAGTGACATATATATATATATATATAT
>NW_015565826.1:0-209 GCF_001515605.1 Sinocyclocheilus anshuiensis | reverse complement strand
CACACACACACACACACACACACACACACACACACACCTTTGTTTTCTTGTCGAGTTGGAGACTTTTCATCGACTGCTATTTTTTTATAAGTTCAAAAACTTCAAACAAAAATATCTCTGATACTGCTAGAAGTGTGCTTGGTGTCATGTAATTATACACGTCTTTGTGCTCAGCTTACAGTATTTTAGCTCATCAATGCTGCTTTTTT
>NW_015565825.1:0-209 GCF_001515605.1 Sinocyclocheilus anshuiensis | reverse complement strand
TATATTTAATTAAAACATGTTAATTCATGTCTTTTAAGTTTCACATCACGATAAGATAAGAGCTAAAAATTAGATTAGAATTGATAACAGATTCGCATTCAGCAAGGGGACGGGATCTTGCATAACACCGGAAAAGTTCAGAAAGAGCTTTTTTCCGTCTGAGTTTTATCGTCATTGTTGATGCACATAAACGTCTCTAGGTTACGTAT
>NW_015565824.1:0-209 GCF_001515605.1 Sinocyclocheilus anshuiensis | reverse complement strand
TGAATGAATCAGCCATTTGAACAAATCAAATGAATGAATGAATGACTCGGTGACTTAATCATTAAGACATTTATCACCACCTACTGGCAGTTTTAGTTTATTATTTAGAGTATGATTTCATTAAAGAAATAATTTCATATGTTCATAGTAATAATAATACAATTTATAAAATAAATTATTAAAGGTATAGTTCACCCACCCAAAAATGA
>NW_015565823.1:0-209 GCF_001515605.1 Sinocyclocheilus anshuiensis | reverse complement strand
GGAACAGGAGCCCTCTCTGGGCTGGACGTGGGAACAGGAGCCCTTCTCTGGGCTTAACTTGGGAACAGGAGCACTCTCTGGGCTGGACGTGGGAACGGGAGCCTTCTCTGGGCTAAACTGAGGAACGGGAGCCCTCTCTGGGCTAAACACAGGAACTGGAGGGTCAGAGTTCACCGACGGAGGAGGGAGGAAAGGGGGCAGGTCGGTAT
>NW_015565822.1:0-207 GCF_001515605.1 Sinocyclocheilus anshuiensis | reverse complement strand
GTGGGTGTGTGTGTGTGTGTGTGTGTGTGTGTGTGTGGGGGTGTGCGTGTGTCTGTGTACAGAACATTGTCAACTGGCTTGGGCGCAGATGCCCGGACTGCTCAGTGATTTGAACCATTGTATATACTAAACTAACTGGGAATTTGGGAAATTAAATGAACTGTTTACTTCATCCTGATACCTTTGCTTGCTACTGGAATATGTTTC
>NW_015565821.1:0-209 GCF_001515605.1 Sinocyclocheilus anshuiensis | reverse complement strand
GACGCACCCGCTTATTGTACTCTTTTAGAGAAATTGGCTCTTTTACGTGCTGAGACGCACTGGGTAAATGGTCGCTTGCAGCACGACAGGGGGTAGTGCGATGTTGACAATGATGTTGTCGCTCGGCTCCAAAGTGAAAAGCTGGTATGCATTGCACCGGCTGTCTTTTTACGCTCACGCTGTGATCAGCGGCAGCTGGATGCAATCAT
>NW_015565820.1:0-209 GCF_001515605.1 Sinocyclocheilus anshuiensis | reverse complement strand
TTTGTTTCTGTGAATTGTGGGGACTTTCCATAGACTTCTATTCCTCAAACGATATTTTCTATCCCCTAAACCTACCTCTTACAGAAAACCTGTATGCATTGTTACTCTTTAAGATAAACATCATTTACTATTTTTAATAATTTTTCCCTCGTTTTCCCAGCCTGCGGTCCCCACAATGTCAAAAATGTCAGGTTTTACTATCCTTGTGG
>NW_015565819.1:0-209 GCF_001515605.1 Sinocyclocheilus anshuiensis | reverse complement strand
TTTTTTTTAGTTTTTTTTATTAATTTCTATTTAGCTTCAATGTATTTTTATTTTAGTTTGTCATTTTTGTACTTCAACTAACCTTAACCGTAACTTATTTTTATCTGTTAAAGCATTTGTATAAAAAAAAATCTAAAGAAATTTTGTAAAATAAAAAGTCTTTAACATTTATCATTTTTATTCAAATTTTAAATAATTTCACATTTTAT
>NW_015565818.1:0-209 GCF_001515605.1 Sinocyclocheilus anshuiensis | reverse complement strand
ATTCTTAATGCTCTGGATTGTATGATATCTAATTTTTTAAGTAAATATTTAGTTGCTGACCCATATACAATGCATCCATAGTCAAAGCAGGAACAAATCAATGCTTGATACATACACAACAATGCACTATGACTAGCTCCCCAATTGTGACTAGCAACTGTACACATGCAATTTATGATCATTCTACATTTTGATTCAATTTTACTTAT
>NW_015565817.1:0-209 GCF_001515605.1 Sinocyclocheilus anshuiensis | reverse complement strand
AATTTAATTATTCCAGCTGCTGTGAGAAAAGGCTATAAATGATCCACCACCTGCAGCATCCTCACATGCGATATACCCTACTAGCCGGGACTCCTTCTTTATGTTTACAGACATGACATAATGACGCAAAGACGAACGGCGGCATGCTCGAATTTCCCGCGTAAACCTACTGGTACCGTTCAAATTAGAACACATTATTACAAGCTTAT
>NW_015565816.1:0-209 GCF_001515605.1 Sinocyclocheilus anshuiensis | reverse complement strand
TGGCTTTTGAGATCAAATTAGGAACTTTTTTAGGGAACTAAAAAATAAACGTTTCAAAACATTGCAATGGAGTATCACTTGATGATAGAATCAGTTAGATGTGTTTAGATGTGTCTAATATTGTATATATTTAGTGAACTGAATTTAATAAAAAATTATGTTCTTTTTTTTTTTCGCAATTACATTGTTGTACATGATGTTTAAGGAAA
>NW_015565815.1:0-209 GCF_001515605.1 Sinocyclocheilus anshuiensis | reverse complement strand
TTGGATAAAAGCATCTGCTAAATGATTAAATGTAAATGTAAATCCTTAATCCTACCCAATTCTTAAACTTAACATCTACTTTACTAAGTATTAATAAGCAGTAATTAGGAGTATATTGATGTAAAAGTCATAGTTAATAGTTAGTTAATAGTGAGAATTGGACGCTAATCTAAAGTGTGACCAGAATAATTGATGTAGTTATCTATTAT
>NW_015565814.1:0-209 GCF_001515605.1 Sinocyclocheilus anshuiensis | reverse complement strand
CACACTTTCTCCAGCTCTGAAAATAGTCTTTCCCTCTGGCTTGATATTTTTTACTCCAAATGTGGTTGACTTCAGCTCGCAGGTTACTTCTGTACAAGACATAATTATATAGAACTAATGGTAAGAAGACATGAAGCATCAAAAATCTGTGAAACTGGATCCAATTTGTCTTTTGCAGGAAGAAAATAATTCCTGCAATTATATATTAT
>NW_015565813.1:0-209 GCF_001515605.1 Sinocyclocheilus anshuiensis | reverse complement strand
TAATCCGTAAAGATGCATTTCTTTCTAAAGGTGCGTCCAATGAGGCGATGGCGAGTCAGGATTGTCAACTTCATCTTTGTGACACTGACTCAGAAAACACTAGTTTATCAATAAATAATTTAAATATCTTCTTACTATTTCCTTCCAACATATTCATTGTAACTTTTGCTGGGGCTTTGCGGCAAGCTTTAGCCTATTTAGCGTGCTCA
>NW_015565812.1:0-209 GCF_001515605.1 Sinocyclocheilus anshuiensis | reverse complement strand
TTGATCATATGAGCGTATTTGAGAATAACCAAATCCAGCCAACCACAGCGTCTCTTTCTGCCTGTGGTCACGCCCACTTCATGACCTCTGGTCTGCAGCAGCTCGCCCACAGCCTGAGGAGAGAGAGACATCCATTACTAGTTAATATACAGACGGGTCAAAGTCGTTAAGATGTCCGCATCAAAAGAAATTTACAAAAGTGATTTTAT
>NW_015565811.1:0-209 GCF_001515605.1 Sinocyclocheilus anshuiensis | reverse complement strand
CAAAAAGAGAAAAATATAAGTCCACTGGTTCAAGGCCCCACAAAATACAGGTTATCTATCCTCCAGCTGTAAAAAGTCCCCAGAGTATAGTCCAAAAACGTATATCCCCGACCAGACCGTGCCCTATGAAATGGTTTCAAAGTCTGATATACAATGTCTCTATTCCCAGTAGACTTGTGCCGGTATTCGGTAATGCGATATATCACGGT
>NW_015565810.1:0-209 GCF_001515605.1 Sinocyclocheilus anshuiensis | reverse complement strand
ATATGACACTTGACACCGCCCGCTAAGGGGGAGGAGACCGCCAAAGGATTTTAAAGTACCATTTCCATGGTAACACAATGTCTCATAGGATGAATCTTGGGCTTCTAAGCTTTCAAACGATATACAATTTATAATGATTACTAAAATATTTGATAGAGAAAAAAGACAACAACAAAAAAGAGCGCCAAGCGTCCCACAGGTGGGATGGT
>NW_015565809.1:0-209 GCF_001515605.1 Sinocyclocheilus anshuiensis | reverse complement strand
GCCTCAATGTTTGAACGACATCAGCCCACGTGACTAAGTTTCCTTGTTTTCAATTCCCGCTCTTTTTTTCGTAATATTCTATACAACAAAATGCGTCTCAAACATCACACAGGATCAATATCATACAGTGTAATCTATAAAATCCCTAATAAACCCATTGAGAGAATTTGGAGAAAGGAAAACATTAACGATTAGACAGTTTTTATTGT
>NW_015565808.1:0-209 GCF_001515605.1 Sinocyclocheilus anshuiensis | reverse complement strand
ACAAATCGCTTTTCCTTCACATGTTTGACTCCAGTCACCCCAATCGCCCCAGTTTGTGCCGTCACCCTGCAGTAAAGACCCTCCACTGCATTTGAACCTGGAAGAAGTTTGGGTGCAACATGTTGTTTCGATCAATACTAACAAAAGGCAAACCAATCTCTTTCAACTTGCAATTTGACTTTAGGTGCCACAGAGTTTTTATTTTTATA
>NW_015565807.1:0-209 GCF_001515605.1 Sinocyclocheilus anshuiensis | reverse complement strand
TGGTCCGCTGGAATAACGATGAGCAAAACGCCGGTGAACCGCGGGTGGCGTCCGCCGGTGGGCCGCCGACTTTGCCACCGGTGGCCCGCTGGTCTTGTGTTAGCTGGGGTCTAAGTCAGAAAACACACAAACAGCTAACTCGATGAAAACAAGACAGAAACGGCCTCGTTTATTGTTGCAAACATACTGTGTAAAGTGTGTTTTACAGT
>NW_015565806.1:0-209 GCF_001515605.1 Sinocyclocheilus anshuiensis | reverse complement strand
CCGTACTTGGGTAAAGGAGCACGAACCAGAATCAGGATTAGCAGCGGCAAAGCTAGCCCAGCAGTACCTGAATGCCCATCGATCTGGCCCGCGTACTCAACCTGTCAAAGGTAAAGCATGGGTTACACACACAGGCAGTTCACAAGACGCTATCCATGAACTTAAGGTTGCCACTACACAGAAACTGATCTGCTTTGCATGTCAACAGC
>NW_015565805.1:0-209 GCF_001515605.1 Sinocyclocheilus anshuiensis | reverse complement strand
ACTAGTGGCCGATTTCTTTCAAAATTCTTACAGACCTTTAGGGCCTTTACATGCCCACTGAGTTTCGTTCCGATCGACCTCCATTAACCTTGTCTAATAGGTGCTCAAAATTCTTTTGCTAATGGCGGCCATGTTTTTTGAGATATGTGAATGTCCTCATAGAAACTTGTGCCACTTTGGACAAAGACACTGCATACCAATTTTCAAGT
>NW_015565804.1:0-209 GCF_001515605.1 Sinocyclocheilus anshuiensis | reverse complement strand
CTGCATGACTAAATGAGACAATGAGAGCGCAGTGGTTGATTGAGAATGAGAGTGAGATTAAGGGAAAACTGAATGAAAACTGAATGAAAGACTAAAATAATAAATTTACAACATTTTTAAATTTCAGTTCTAAACAATTTGACTCACATACTTTGTATGTTCGTTTTATTTATTTGTGCTATTTACACAGTGTTTAAGTTTTTTCAAGT
>NW_015565803.1:0-209 GCF_001515605.1 Sinocyclocheilus anshuiensis | reverse complement strand
TTCTTTGGTTGTGGACCGATTCACCGGTGATGTGACTCCGGCGCTAAAGTCCTAGTACAAGGTTCATGAAGAAGGCCACTTGTAAGTTCTCACCTCCATGATCTGATCTTACCCTAGAGGGTAGGCCATAAAGGCATGTTGCCTGTATAAACCGAGAAAGTACAGTGCTGGCACAGTTGTCGGTGTTGCAATTTAGGTACGTGATAAGT
>NW_015565802.1:0-209 GCF_001515605.1 Sinocyclocheilus anshuiensis | reverse complement strand
TTTTTTTTCACCAGGGTATAGCGAAACGATCGGTCATTTTCTTAAAAAAATTTAATATTTATCCACTCTTTAACCACAAATGCTCACGTGACATAGACGACCCAGTGTTTACAAAGCGAACATGCAAAAAAAAGTCATTGCCCTTTACAAAAAAGGTAAAACAGCGATGTCAGATGATTTTAAAGTTGGAGGAGAAAATGAGATGGAGT
>NW_015565801.1:0-209 GCF_001515605.1 Sinocyclocheilus anshuiensis | reverse complement strand
GTAACTCTCTCACAGAGCTTCCTCCATCACACAAGTATCTGTTGACATGATCCTTAACACAGATATTATGTGAGGGGAGCTTTTTAGCAATCTCCAAATTATGCAGGCGCGTTTCGACGCGTGCGGGTCAAGGCTGGCTGCAGCCATTACAGCTAATGAGTGTGGAGTCCTACTCTAGCAGGTTCGGCCTCATAAAGTTACTTAAAAGC
>NW_015565800.1:0-209 GCF_001515605.1 Sinocyclocheilus anshuiensis | reverse complement strand
ACTTAAATGTCCTAACTGAACTATGGCCTAATCCTGGTTTAGTCTTAGCCCCGTCTGTGAAACCGGGCCATAGTGTGATTATCGTGCTAATGGTCAGTCCATCATTTTTGGGGGAATTTTTATTTATTTATTTTATTTTTTTAATAAGTATTGGTTCAGGCACTGTTTAGGCACCGGAACCGTTTTAAAAGTATTGATTTGGCACCGGT
>NW_015565799.1:0-209 GCF_001515605.1 Sinocyclocheilus anshuiensis | reverse complement strand
AGGATCCAGTAAACTAATTCAAACAGTAAGTTCAAAACAGCGCTACACGGCCAATTTCATCAGCGATTGCGGAGAGAATAGTGACTTTCGTCCAAATGTCAGTAAAATTATTCTTTTCAGTGTGTATTTGGCTTAAAAGCAAGAGTGAACGCTGATTATGCGGTCGGTGGTCAGAGATTTAGCGATTCTGAATGGATCCATATAGTAGT
>NW_015565798.1:0-209 GCF_001515605.1 Sinocyclocheilus anshuiensis | reverse complement strand
TTTTTGCGCTGAAGTGGACAGGACAGTGGAGATTGACAGAAAAGTTTTGGGTGGAGAGAGCACAACAGGAACAACACAGGACGTCGAGTCGGGAATTGAACACCGGTCAGCCGTATACATATGTCTGTTCCCTAGCCACTAGGCCACCACAGCCACACGACCAGTTAGGCCACCAAACTAAAGTACTGCAAGAGAATCGATCTCGCGGT
>NW_015565797.1:0-209 GCF_001515605.1 Sinocyclocheilus anshuiensis | reverse complement strand
AAACTTGAGATCTTCGAATCAGATGATTCTTCATGTTCCCAAAACAAGATTAAAATCAAAGGGTGATAGGGCTTTCGAAGTGGCTGCTCCTCGATTATGGAACCCTCTCCCAATGCACATTAAGGCCCAATCTCAATTCTATTTTATACCCCTTCCCCTTCCCCTCCGCCTACCCTTTCCCCTTGTCCCTTGAAACAGAGTGTCAAGGT
>NW_015565796.1:0-209 GCF_001515605.1 Sinocyclocheilus anshuiensis | reverse complement strand
CACAGAAAAGCTCAAAAGTCCTTATAGCCAAACAAGATTATTTTTGGAGCGGACTATCGTCTGCCATGTTTGCCGCAGTTTGAGCTTTTGCAGCGTTAAAGGCACAGACGCTTATTAGTGGTGCTGACAGTTCCGTTCTGCCGTCAGGTTAATAGAGTGGTGGAACTGTGGCCCTGTCCCAAATGGAACACTTCATGTGCACTTGCGGT
>NW_015565795.1:0-209 GCF_001515605.1 Sinocyclocheilus anshuiensis | reverse complement strand
GTCAACTCAAGCTACTGTCAAATGTGCATTTCTAAGAGACAAAAACATGTAATATTATTAATATTGCAGCCCACACTGCAAACTGTGCTGAAGATGTGCGTCATCAAAGTCATTATTTAAACAATGTCACTCACTAGAAAATGCAGAAACTAAGAAATTAATTTTTCTATTAAAGGGGTCCTATTATGCTCTTTTACAAAGTCTTGATT
>NW_015565794.1:0-209 GCF_001515605.1 Sinocyclocheilus anshuiensis | reverse complement strand
CAGGCTATTGATAGATTTTGTAACTGGCATATGGGAGAACTAATGCTTTTGGCAATATACTACTAAGCAAGCATGTGTATCTTCTAATGCCAAAATCAAAAAAGGTAAAATATCAACAAATTAACCAACCTGGCGTATCAATATCTAAGATTCTCAAAACAGTTTTTTTTTTTACATCTCTAAAAAATATGAGTCATTGATCAGCTTAA
>NW_015565793.1:0-209 GCF_001515605.1 Sinocyclocheilus anshuiensis | reverse complement strand
AGTCAGATTTCACTGATCACGTGAAGAGAGGCGCTTTCAGCGCGAACGCTTCAGGTGTAGAGCCTGGTTTATACTCACGCATCAGCACGAGCACGAAGGTGCGCCCAGCGGACGGAGAGAGAAGGTGAACATGTTGGCATTCTTGTGGAAAAAAACATTTAAAACCTGTCAGCAACAGCCAGTTTAGTTTTACTTTTCTTTTTGTTTTC
>NW_015565792.1:0-209 GCF_001515605.1 Sinocyclocheilus anshuiensis | reverse complement strand
CCCGCAGGAGAAGAAACCATGGATCATTGGATCGAGCAAGCTAAAATGATGATAACCGAATGTGAGTGCTCTGAGAAGGAAAAACGAAGAAGGGTTGTTGAAAGCTTAAAGGGACCAGCCCTGGAAATCATTAAAGCTGTCCGTATGTCCAGCCCTGATGCTAGCGCGCTGCAGTACCTTGAAGCGCTGGAAAGTACTTTCGGGTCCTC
>NW_015565791.1:0-208 GCF_001515605.1 Sinocyclocheilus anshuiensis | reverse complement strand
GCTCACTGCATGGCTTTGTGTATTAATCCAGTTTCAGATGCTCATGTTTACACTGATAGAGTCTGTCGAGTTGTAGGTTCCTCAGGTCCTCACTTTAACATGATCTGCTTGTTTTCAGTGAAACTGGAGCAGCGTGAGCGAGATATTGATCCTGGTGAGTGACCTGCATCTCTCTCACACACACACACACACACACACACACACACAC
>NW_015565790.1:0-209 GCF_001515605.1 Sinocyclocheilus anshuiensis | reverse complement strand
GGCAACTGGGTTTGAAAAATACCAATAGGAGCATTACATTTTTGGAGGCACTGGCATTCATTTCACTGTATGGTTGTCTATTCTAAATTTGTTTGGTTTATTGCAGTGTTTGTCAGAATCTTGTGTGTCATGAATCTTTCTCAGATAGCTGAGTGGGTTTGTAAGGATTTTCTGAGTGGATTTCAATCTCAGAGTCCAGAAGTCTATAT
>NW_015565789.1:0-209 GCF_001515605.1 Sinocyclocheilus anshuiensis | reverse complement strand
GTCCTCATTTGTAAGTGGCTTTGGATAAAAGCATCTGCTAAATGATTAAATTTAAATGTAAAACACTTCCCTAAAATAACACAAACATTCATATTAAAAACATTTTTAAATCAAATAAAATATACCTTTACAGAGTCCAAAAACTACTGCACAACAGGAATCACGTTAAATGTTAAAGGGGTCATATGATGCGATTTCAATTTTTCCTT
>NW_015565788.1:0-209 GCF_001515605.1 Sinocyclocheilus anshuiensis | reverse complement strand
ATCAGTGGTAAGTTGTATTTACAACACTGTTCCAGAACACTTCAATCTAAATATTCAGATGTGTGCAGCGCATTTTACGGAGAACGGGGACTGTTTCCTGGGAGAGTAGCCTACAATGCCGGTGTTCCCCTGTTTCACCTTCGGCGCGCATGCTGACCTGTTTTTATACAGTCTATTATGCTGACAAATAATGCTGACTCACAGCCTGT
>NW_015565787.1:0-209 GCF_001515605.1 Sinocyclocheilus anshuiensis | reverse complement strand
CAGTCCTACCGCGTTAAATTAAAGCAGGTGTCACGGAAATCATTTCCCCCCTGGAAACAAACTAAGCAACGGTGTAAGGAAATTTAGGGCTGGTTTGCAACAACATGCTTTTTCATAACCATTTCCTAATGGAATTTGTCTTCCTCCAGAGGGCGCTAGTGGTTCACAAACCTAATTTACACTGAGACCCCAGCTCGGACCCATTCAAA
>NW_015565786.1:0-209 GCF_001515605.1 Sinocyclocheilus anshuiensis | reverse complement strand
TTAATGACAGAATTTTCATTTTTGGGAGAACTAACCCTTTAACTGCCATTTTACAAATTTAAAGTGACAGTCCACTCAAAAAAAAACAACAAAAAAAACCAGACAATTCAGTCATCATTTATTTACCCTCACTGTTATTCCAAATGTTGTCTTCTGTGGAATGTAAAAGAAGATATTTTGAAGAATGTTGCTAACCAAACAGTTTTGGT
>NW_015565785.1:0-204 GCF_001515605.1 Sinocyclocheilus anshuiensis | reverse complement strand
GTGTGTGTGTGTGTGTGTGTGTGTGTGTGTGTGTGTGTGTCAGCGCGTCTGATGTAGTGAAGATGGACATGCAGCCCAAGTGTGTCAGCGTGGGTCCAGGAGGTCTCGCTGTCACCGTGTGTATTGGACAGGTACAGAAACACACACACACCCTCTCCCACTCACACACACATTCTCACTAGTGCTGTGTTCAAAATATCGATA
>NW_015565784.1:0-209 GCF_001515605.1 Sinocyclocheilus anshuiensis | reverse complement strand
CTGATTGCTAGAGCATGGCTGCAGCATTTCATGCTACATTAGTTCGCTTTTTGAAAGCTAATCTGTGTTTTCTGCTTAATTTCATGGAGGTGCAGAGCGGCTACCTGGTGCTGCGGTGGGGTGGTGGAGCGGAGACTACGACATGTATTAAATCCCCCGTGAGACCGTGGGCCTGTGGAGAACCAGTCATGTGCGTTGAGACGCTCTGT
>NW_015565783.1:0-209 GCF_001515605.1 Sinocyclocheilus anshuiensis | reverse complement strand
AACAAAAGAGCAACGATATGCAAGTGCTATAACAAGTCTCAGTTAACTTAACACAGTACATGTTAATTATATAATGGATAAAAAGAAAACAGATAAAGAGAAAGCTAGTGTTAGAGGTCTTTTTTTAAATAAAAAAGAAAACGAATAGATAAAATAGAATTAGAATAGAGTGCTAGAGTTAGAGGGTCAAGTAAAGATGGAAGAGATGT
>NW_015565782.1:0-209 GCF_001515605.1 Sinocyclocheilus anshuiensis | reverse complement strand
GATGCCCTGGAGTCGCAGAGGAGCCAGGGCAGCATCCACACACTTGGTGAAAGTGCAGGGTGAGAGTGCCAGAGCAAACCTCAGGAACTTTCTGTGTTGAGGAAGGATGGATATATGGAAGTATGTGACAATGAAGTACCGGCTGTAGAACCTGGACTCACTGTCGAGAAGAGGGACCACCTCGATGGCCTCCTTCCTCAAGAGAGTGT
>NW_015565781.1:0-209 GCF_001515605.1 Sinocyclocheilus anshuiensis | reverse complement strand
AAAAAAATAAAGTGAACGAGACGAAATTAAAATAAAATATCATAATACAGATATTCACAGCCTTCTTTGGTCATACTTACCAAGCCAAGGGTATGAATACATTTGAACACACACACAGATGAAAGTGTACTTGCTATGTATTACATTCATCGCTAGAGGAATCGGTCTCGTTCAGTGCGGTGGTGGTGGCTCTTAAAAGAGCCTTTGGG
>NW_015565780.1:0-209 GCF_001515605.1 Sinocyclocheilus anshuiensis | reverse complement strand
TGCCGTCTGGTAGACGATACAGGCTGCCTGTGTGCAGATACAACCGTTTTAAGAAATATTTTATATCTACGTCAATTAGACTTTTAAACATGTAATTAATTAATGTAACCCCTTGTTGGTTATGGTTGTTATTGTGGCTTGGAATGTTGGTTTTTATTTTTGTTTATGTGGATTTTTTATTATGCGATGTAATGCTGATCAGTATATGT
>NW_015565779.1:0-209 GCF_001515605.1 Sinocyclocheilus anshuiensis | reverse complement strand
CAATTCTTTATGAAATGGTTCTGCTCTTGTTAAAAGCCAAAGAGCCCTAATCTGCTACTGTTTAGAACTATTTTCTTAAGAGTGTATTTAACAACATTTCTTCTCGCAATCTGCAGGTTTTTCTCTCTCATTTAACTTGCATTCTCCTCATTTGTGGCTCTCTAGGGAACGCAGAGGCAGAAACTGTGTCTTCGACTTTTGAGAAGTGT
>NW_015565778.1:0-209 GCF_001515605.1 Sinocyclocheilus anshuiensis | reverse complement strand
TTCTCTGAAACCCTCCACCTTCCCCAGCTCCACCTGTATAGAACTGCTACGGGGTTAATTTACATGCTATTTGTGCAGCAGCAGTATGTCTTAAATATTCATGGCACCATATCGCCATATGCATTGGCAGCAAGTTCCTGTACTTGCTTGCAGCAGCAGCAATACTCTACAACTACAGCAATAACCAACAGCAGCAGCAATTCAGCAGC
>NW_015565777.1:0-209 GCF_001515605.1 Sinocyclocheilus anshuiensis | reverse complement strand
GGAGGATGGGAAGTGGCGACCTCTGGTGGTGAGAGGGAGAACACCGGACCCAGACCCCTGACAATTAGCACATTAAGTACATTTTTAGCTCATTTGACAAAACATTTGTTATAGTGTAGTCTAGAGCTGCACGATTCTGGATAAATTGAAGTCACGATTTTTTGGTCTCAAATAGAGATCACGATTCTGAACTAAACAAAATAATGTGT
>NW_015565776.1:0-209 GCF_001515605.1 Sinocyclocheilus anshuiensis | reverse complement strand
TCAAGGCAGACTCTGACATGGATTCCTGACTCTTTCTTCTCAAGGTAAGATAAGATTGTCTGAAAAAGCACCATAGCATGTTGTTTTTCTGCTCTTTTGTTTTTTGACTGGGAGGAAGTTTTGAGTTCTGAAAGTTGCAGTATGCTACATACATAGGTCTGAAAATTTAAAGGGGTCATATGATGTTGCTAAAGAGAACATTATTTTGT
>NW_015565775.1:0-209 GCF_001515605.1 Sinocyclocheilus anshuiensis | reverse complement strand
TTTATGTTTGGTGGCCATTGCAACGCAAACAGACACAAACAGACATGTGTTCTGTATACACAGAGGCTGCGAGAGTTAGAGATTGCGTTTGTGTGTCATACATACCATGTAATTTCAGAATAGGTGCCCTTTAGTTATAAAACACTTACAGTATAAATGTTTTGTAATTTCGCAGGTTATTACCCCCTTATTCCCCAAACGTTGCATAT
>NW_015565774.1:0-209 GCF_001515605.1 Sinocyclocheilus anshuiensis | reverse complement strand
TGGTCCACGATCATCCCCACACCTGTGTCTCATCACAGTCCATCAGCAGTGTCTGCACCCTGCCTACTGCCAATATTATGGATTTCTGTTCTGTTAGAGATATGCCATTCACAACAAGCTCTACACAAATAATGTAGTCTTGCCTAACAGTTTCCCTCATTTGTTTCTGTTCACAATGTAGCATGGTCTCTCCTACCTTTGTGCATTCA
>NW_015565773.1:0-209 GCF_001515605.1 Sinocyclocheilus anshuiensis | reverse complement strand
TCAAGAAATTAGTTTTTCATTGACCATGTTTTTTTTTATCTGTGAGTAGATTAGTACACAATTTTGTACTGTAGAATACAATATAGTACTGTAATGATAAAACTGCTTGTGTTTTAGCATTGAAATTATAGTAGGTTATCTTAATTCAACTTACTTTAAATGCAATTTTGTTGTTTGTTGAGAACCCCTAGTTGACAACCAATGCAAAA
>NW_015565772.1:0-209 GCF_001515605.1 Sinocyclocheilus anshuiensis | reverse complement strand
CGCCTGATATAAAGGATAAATTGCCCCCGACAGACACTCGTTTCCGTCCAGACCAAAGGTATGTGTCCAGTAATTAGAGATAAAACAATCTATTTGACCTTTTGCACTGTAATTTGTATTCAAAACCTTGGCTGAAGCATCATTGCCAGTAAATAATTTGTAAGGATTGGTGTCAGCATCACCTTTCTCTAACAGTTGTACTAATTTGT
>NW_015565771.1:0-209 GCF_001515605.1 Sinocyclocheilus anshuiensis | reverse complement strand
GATTGGGTCATGAAAAGTCAATGATAAATGTCAGAATCGACATACAAGGGATTCATGATGTCAGGTGGAAAGGAAAGTCATATTATTTATTTATTTATTTATTTTGTTTATTTATTTCATTTGTTTATATTTGATATATATTACAATTATATTAATATATATATTTTTATTTATTTATTATATTATATTATGTATATTAAAACATTTGT
>NW_015565770.1:0-209 GCF_001515605.1 Sinocyclocheilus anshuiensis | reverse complement strand
AATCTAATTAAAAAGGAAGTAAACACGGTAACCAACAGGGCACTCCGTATTCTGGGAAGTTTGTGTGAATCTTTTTTTTTTTTTTTTCCCCAAATAAAGCCAAGGTAACACTCATTTTACATACAGCACTCAATGAAAATGACATGGATATGACAGTGGGCAACTGCATAAAGCGCAGCATAATTTTAAATCACTAGTTTAAAGTTTGT
>NW_015565769.1:0-209 GCF_001515605.1 Sinocyclocheilus anshuiensis | reverse complement strand
ATACAACCAAACTTCGTGTCTGTTTAAATTTTAGTGCATGTAAGTGAAACTGTATTGAGTAATATCGAAAAATGTTTCTATTGTTATTGATGAAGGCAGATCATCAATAAATATCGATACCGTTTTATCTCCCAGGCCCAATATAAAAACAGAAGGTAAGGTGGGCCTTATATGTTTGTGTTAACTTCTGTAGGCCAAGTGCAAAACTT
>NW_015565768.1:0-209 GCF_001515605.1 Sinocyclocheilus anshuiensis | reverse complement strand
ATTATTGTCCGTCCAGACCGTAAAAAGATGTCCCTTTAGCCAATGACTAAATTTTTCATAGACGGACCATTTCAATGCAAGAAATTGAGACGGTGTGCGGGGTAGTTTGACTGAGCCCGTGTGAGTGCCTTACTAGCAAAGGCGACAGGTCGTGCCGTAGACTCCCCTTCAGGTATTTGAGATAATACTGCCCCTATACCATCCAAGGA
>NW_015565767.1:0-209 GCF_001515605.1 Sinocyclocheilus anshuiensis | reverse complement strand
CACTCTAGACCATGCGTACGCACTCTTTTACTGGAGGGAGCGAAACAAGGAAGCAAACAAAATGATTTTAAAGTCTGTTTTACATTTGACATTCACGTTTAGATTAAATATGACACTGAATAATGAAATTAAGCACTGAAATTTTATGAAATTATCCAGAAATGTTTATATGAATTTAAACAGAAATATTTGCAGTGGATGTGCTGCTT
>NW_015565766.1:0-209 GCF_001515605.1 Sinocyclocheilus anshuiensis | reverse complement strand
GCTGTACATGTGGAAGAATTGACAATAAAGCAGACTTGACTTGGACTTGACTTGACTTGAAAAGAAGCCTTATTGCAGCATATTTACTTTTTTTGTCTGTTCTGAATTTTACATTCAATTCAGAATTTTACTTAAAGAGGTCATATGATGCGATTTCAAGTTTCCCTTTCACTTTGGAGTGTTACAAGCTGATTGTGCATAGATAAGAT
>NW_015565765.1:0-209 GCF_001515605.1 Sinocyclocheilus anshuiensis | reverse complement strand
TTCAGTTCTGAATTGATCACAAAAACACTCATCTTTCAATAAATTCGTATTAAAACGCCATCTGGGGGCTCGCAGAGGTCGCTGGGTAATTGAAAGCCTCAAAAAATTGGTACTGTGGTCTGAAAGAGATAGGGGAGGAATGTCAACTTTAAGTATCACTGAGATCAAGGAAGAGGAAGCAAAAATGTAGTCAATCCGTGAATATGATT
>NW_015565764.1:0-209 GCF_001515605.1 Sinocyclocheilus anshuiensis | reverse complement strand
AAGTGTATTGGCTACAACTAGACGGCAAATGCTAAGACTCTTCTCTGCTCTTTATACACACGAAAACATTAGCCTTTCTTAGCCTTATTCAAACATCAGTTCTTTACTTACCCTTGCATTGCAAAGAAGTAGACGTCTGTCTTCAAACTGCGTGTCTCAGCGCTTCGTTCTGAATGGAGGCGGGGTGGAGTTATGAGGTTTGACTGACA
>NW_015565763.1:0-209 GCF_001515605.1 Sinocyclocheilus anshuiensis | reverse complement strand
TAGTGGGATCAGTTGCAACCCTGAAGTCGTCTGGATCATAAAATAATTCTGGGATGTGTTTGGAGGTATGTCAAGATTTGGGGGTGAAAGAATCAATGTGGAATTGCCATCAGTGGGAAACAAGGAGGTAAACCCTCCAGGTACATTCAAGTTTAAATTTAGCATTGCTGTCTCTGAAGCCCCACTACCTTTAGCCACCTTTCCTGCTT
>NW_015565762.1:0-209 GCF_001515605.1 Sinocyclocheilus anshuiensis | reverse complement strand
GAGGACAGACACTCGTTCCAGATATTATCACAACGCAAACTAACGCAGAAGCTCGAATAAACTGCTGATCTGATACTATGAAGTGGGGATCTTTAATCCGACAGGAGTGTCTATTTTTTCTCCCTTCCTCGTCTTGACGTGTCCTGCCTTCTCAATGACACAGCCCTGCCTCGCTTTAGCCAGCTGCTAACCTTTAAATCACTTGCTCA
>NW_015565761.1:0-209 GCF_001515605.1 Sinocyclocheilus anshuiensis | reverse complement strand
CTGAAATTTAGCAAACCACAGATGATTTGAGCCACAAAAGAGGCTGTGAAACTTTCCACAAGAGCAACATGCAAAATCACGCATCACACTGGAGGAAAGGCTAACTTTAGAAGATATTCTACCATTTTTAGTCATGCTTCATTTAAGTATCTTTGTCATAATCAATATATTACACTGAGATCTCTGAACTTTGATTTCAGTTATCTTGG
>NW_015565760.1:0-209 GCF_001515605.1 Sinocyclocheilus anshuiensis | reverse complement strand
AATGAGCCGAGAAACTGGATTACTAAAGCAAGAAGATGAAGGGAGTTTTTGTTTTGTGAACTTTTCTGAACGTCTGTCGAAATTTCTTTTTGCTGCTTTGTTTTTATTCGATTCCTTTTAAATGCATTTAAAACCCTGCAGCTACTCTGTTGTATTGTATTATTACTTTTCGCTGATAAAGCCAACTTTATGTTACAGAAATGTATCTT
>NW_015565759.1:0-209 GCF_001515605.1 Sinocyclocheilus anshuiensis | reverse complement strand
CAAAAAGTATTTAATATCATCTACCTATATGCATTTTAAATACAGTGTTTTTTTTTTGTTTTTCATTAAAAAAAGAGTGAAATCAAGTTAAATGTGTAATGTTTTACAGCACACGTAAATCTATTCAGTTTAACCCTACTGGAATAAATTAAGATAATTCATTGTACTCCAGCAGGAACCTTAACATAAACATTCTTTTTTCCATTCTT
>NW_015565758.1:0-209 GCF_001515605.1 Sinocyclocheilus anshuiensis | reverse complement strand
CCGCGTGGCAAGGGGTTGGGTTGGTTCGAGCGACAGGCCGCTATGTGGGGACCCAACGCTCGTGAATTGGGAAGAGGAAATTTTCTTTTTGAAAATTTTTGTTTTATTTTTCTTGCTATAATAGCGGTAAGTTGTGCAGGCGCTAATTGAACGGGCCCGGGGTCCACAACAGTATTCACCACAAACACATTGCCATCGGCACCCAGAAG
>NW_015565757.1:0-209 GCF_001515605.1 Sinocyclocheilus anshuiensis | reverse complement strand
AATGTATTATAAATACGGGCTTCATAGAAAGTGTTACCCAATATTTTTATGAAAAAAAGCTAAGAAAATGCTGTTAATAATAGAAAATGGTAGGAAGCTGAGAAGTGGAATGCAATGGGCATGAGGGAGCAGTGATTCACTAAAGTAGTAGTAAAAACATTCTGCCTTAAAGGGACAGTTCACTCAAAAATGAAAATTCTGTCATCATT
>NW_015565756.1:0-209 GCF_001515605.1 Sinocyclocheilus anshuiensis | reverse complement strand
TTGGCTGAACTAACCCTTTAAAGCACAGTTTCTTGGTTATTGAAGGATAAAGGCTAACTGCCCTCTCTGATTGTTTTTTCCCACTGCACACAAGTACAATTTAACCAACCCTACAGCACAACAGATGAAGGCCAGGTTTGATCCTGAACCCATTAGATCACAGAGAAGGCAGAGAGAAAATTCATAATTAAGACTTCAACGTTAACATT
>NW_015565755.1:0-208 GCF_001515605.1 Sinocyclocheilus anshuiensis | reverse complement strand
CTACCTTTACACATAGCCTTGTGTTTCCATATTAACATTAGAGATTGGCAGTGAAGTCAGCGGGGTTGGCTGCCTGTGCTGAAGGCCACAGATGGTGAACAGACTGAGAGCACCAATCACGGTGGTGTTCCCAGGAAAAGAGTGAGAGTTTTCACAAGTATAGATGCAGTGCCACTGTCTCACACACACACACACACACACACACACA
>NW_015565754.1:0-209 GCF_001515605.1 Sinocyclocheilus anshuiensis | reverse complement strand
ACTTTCACATTTTCGGTTATCAGATGAGAACTGTATTTCTCAGGCGAAGTTCTGGTCTTCATTTTTTAAATTGTCTGTTGCCAAATATAACAACATAACATCTGTAAACTGCTTTAATTGCTTGGAGAGTTATATTTTTGACACTGTCCGAGTGGAATACATTCGGTCACTCATTAAAAGAAATCTCTGTACTAATTCCTCCTCATTAT
>NW_015565753.1:0-209 GCF_001515605.1 Sinocyclocheilus anshuiensis | reverse complement strand
CAATTTCTGTTGTGGTTCAGAAGTCTATGACCACCACAACCAGTTGTTGAGATGCTGCTCAGGTCATCTCTACAACCTAACACGTTTAAGTGGGGAAGCAGAGTGCTGTGGAAACCATCTGCTGGAATATAAGACACAAACTTGCTGTTCTTCCTCAACCAATGCCATAATTTATGACACCAAACCAAACCACCATTGCTGTGGGCATT
>NW_015565752.1:0-209 GCF_001515605.1 Sinocyclocheilus anshuiensis | reverse complement strand
TATATATATATATATATGTGTGTGTGTGTATATATATATATATATTTAAAACTATAACTATCCTAATCTGTATGTGTATATATATATAATAGTAAGAATACATGTGACATCTCACCTTACAACAAATGTGGAAGCATAATGAATGAATGAATGAATGAAAATCGGCTTTAAAGAGCAGGTCATATGGTATTTTAAAGTGTCCTAATATT
>NW_015565751.1:0-209 GCF_001515605.1 Sinocyclocheilus anshuiensis | reverse complement strand
GGCTGAATTATTAGGAAACCCAGGGCCAATTCGGTTTTTGTTTACTTTTAGTTTAGGTTGCATTTCTTGATCATGTCCCTGTGTTTTTCTGTTTTACTTAATAAAGTTAAATTTTTTTAAATTAACTTAAATTTTGACTTAAATGTTAGGAAAAAATGGTGAACATTTTAATCTGACTGCAAAATTCTCTCATAATGTAGGGAACAATT
>NW_015565750.1:0-209 GCF_001515605.1 Sinocyclocheilus anshuiensis | reverse complement strand
CGGTCCGTGCAGCGCGGTTCAAACGAGTCGCGCTCTTCCGCGTTTAGGAATTCGCGTGCGCTAAAGAAATTAGAGCGCATATGAGTTATCAAATTATTATCACTCGCGTTTTACTGCTACATTTGGTCTAAAATTTAGTGCTGCCATCTTGTGTTGACATTTTAAAACTGCATAGGCCTATTTTGTAAATTATGCTTGGCGGGCCATAT
>NW_015565749.1:0-209 GCF_001515605.1 Sinocyclocheilus anshuiensis | reverse complement strand
TGATACGCATCTACCCCACAACCCTAATCCTACCCATTGCATATCATATGCACGCCAAAGTCAATTTCTGCATATAAACAGTACGCCAAATCAAAACATAAACTTGTGCTATTGATATGCACATTCATGAGATCAGGTTGTTATAAATGAGGCCGCTGTCACATTGTGCCTACTGTGAAGGAGCGAGGAGACGAAGGAGAATCATCACA
>NW_015565748.1:0-209 GCF_001515605.1 Sinocyclocheilus anshuiensis | reverse complement strand
CTGCCTCCTTAAGAATTACAGCTGCTGTTTTGTAAATATCCAGTTAGTTTACCCAAAACTGAAACTTTGCCCATTTATTCACCGTTATGTCATTCCAAACCTGCTGTTCTTTCTTCTGTAAGACACAAAAATAGTTAATTGGCATAATTAACTCTTATTGTTGGCATGTATTGATCTTACTGTGAACGATTCACCCATTCAATTCAATT
>NW_015565747.1:0-209 GCF_001515605.1 Sinocyclocheilus anshuiensis | reverse complement strand
GAAAGGAAAAATTGAAAACGCATCATATGACCCCTTTAAGAAAAACTTCCCCACTTAGTTACTTGCTGCACTACCAAGCAGCATTATGATAAATACACTTGTTTTAAATTAAACTTTAAAGGGTTAGTTCACCCAAAAATTTATATTCTGTTGTAAATGACTCACCCTCATGTTGTTCCAAACCTGTAAGACCTTCATTCATCTTTGGA
>NW_015565746.1:0-209 GCF_001515605.1 Sinocyclocheilus anshuiensis | reverse complement strand
CGTAGCTTCATAAAATTACAGTTGAACCACTGATGTCACATGGACAATTTTGTCGATGTTCTTGGAACCTTTCTGGGCCTTGAATATGGTAAGACCCTTGCTATCTATGAAGAGTCAGAAAGCTCTCAGATTTCATCAAAAATATTTTAATTTGTTCCGAAGATGGACAAAGATGAACGACATGAGGGTAAGTAATTGACGACAGAATT
>NW_015565745.1:0-209 GCF_001515605.1 Sinocyclocheilus anshuiensis | reverse complement strand
ATTATTGCCACTAGATGGCATAGCTGATCTGTGAAAATAATGGGCAGCCCCGGTTGTGCACACTTACTTACAGGAGCTTAATCAGATATCAAAACAGGATAACTACTAGAAAATTTGTTAAATTCGAATTTGCTTCCAGAAAGTTCATATTTCGGGACAAACACATGCGTTCAGTTTTCCCAGTTTGTATCCGTACTTTTCATTGTCTG
>NW_015565744.1:0-209 GCF_001515605.1 Sinocyclocheilus anshuiensis | reverse complement strand
TATTACAAATATCATTTAATTCCTCTAAATAAGCAACCTAGATACATACTGAGAGAGCTTAGCATATCGACTTGAAATATGCTTTCCTGGGCGGTATACAATCATGTTTATGAAATATAGCTAATTATGCGCTGTGTTGTACGGTCACTTTGTGAAGTTGAGATTTTTCTTTTTCTTTTTTTAATAACCCAAAACGAAGGCACACGATT
>NW_015565743.1:0-209 GCF_001515605.1 Sinocyclocheilus anshuiensis | reverse complement strand
TAAAAATAGCACCATTAGCTGTCAACATTTAAGGTTAAACACTCCATCAGGATGCCAGACAAATTCCAAATACAAAGAAAGAGTATCCTACCTACCCTTCGATTATTATTATTATTTTGTTTACTTTAAGACTGAAAGTGTTTTAGCTCTTTATTTTAGAATTAAAAAAAAAAGAACATAGAATTGTACATTTCCTGTAGGAATTATGA
>NW_015565742.1:0-209 GCF_001515605.1 Sinocyclocheilus anshuiensis | reverse complement strand
CTGGCCTGCTTTATAGGAAGAGATTGTCTGATAAACATACAACATACCACAAAGTACCTAACCACAATTACCTTTGTTTTTATGTGACGTTTAGGTCTGGTTTATTTGAAATACTTTATAGCACAAAAATAGACTGGTGTGAAGACAATAAATTTAAATAATTAATCTGCAGTTTCTTGAAATTATTGTACAGGAAATACCAAAAAAAT
>NW_015565741.1:0-209 GCF_001515605.1 Sinocyclocheilus anshuiensis | reverse complement strand
CTGGTGTCATTTACCTCAAAGACTGTCTTGGCTGCATATCCCTGCACATCGTCACGGTTGATGACGATCTGGATGACACGGTACCACACTTCCTCACTGACGTAATCCCCAGCAATGCGGATTAGGTTCAGAATGGTATCCACATACCAGGAGTAGTCTACTGCATATTTCTCTGCCAGGATGGCCACCTTCAGTACCTACAGACACAG
>NW_015565740.1:0-209 GCF_001515605.1 Sinocyclocheilus anshuiensis | reverse complement strand
TGCACTTTTATGAGGAAGGTTGTGAGCTGCAATTATGTTTTTAATAACTGTTGGATAACTCTCATATTGAGCATTTTTCAGCACAAGGATTTTTGCTTTCTCCAGCTCTTCTTCGGAAGGACCTATGCTGCAGATGTGCCATCCTCTGCAATTAACATCTTGTGATTGTTTGGCAAAAGAACTTGCAATGTGAATCAGACGTGCTATCG
>NW_015565739.1:0-209 GCF_001515605.1 Sinocyclocheilus anshuiensis | reverse complement strand
CACTAATTCCTAGTATGGGTCACTATACTTGGCCACATGTCACATGTCACATGTCATGTCACTTCACAATATTATAAACAAACGTGAATATATGAATAAATAGAAATAGCGCATTTTATCGGACAGAGATAATCACACCTGTTTAAAATGTTAGTTCATAAAATATATTGTATATAGATAGAAAATCAAAACCAATCCCATTTGATACT
>NW_015565738.1:0-209 GCF_001515605.1 Sinocyclocheilus anshuiensis | reverse complement strand
CGATTGCATCTCTTATCGACAATTAATCAATCATCGATTAATCGTCGACATCCCTAATGTATATATAAATACACACATACAGTATATATTTTGAAAATATTCTATTTATATTATATAATTTATATTATACGTAAATATATTTAATATATAAATATAACATTTTTCGGAAATATATAAATGCATGTGTGTGTATACATAATAAATATACA
>NW_015565737.1:0-209 GCF_001515605.1 Sinocyclocheilus anshuiensis | reverse complement strand
TAGCCCCGAAGGGCAGTGTTCATAGCCCTTCAGGGGCTACAATCTTCATCTTTCAAGATGGACGTGACCTGGAGGACTATGTGCAGGAGTTTTTGGTCAATTGCCATCTCGCCACATTTGATGACCTCATCTTAATGGAGGGATTCTGGTGCGGGCTGGAAGACCAGATCCGCTTCGTCATGCCCCGAGCTGATCCATGCTGGTCGCTT
>NW_015565736.1:0-209 GCF_001515605.1 Sinocyclocheilus anshuiensis | reverse complement strand
TGATCTGTGCAGATTTCTCTCCTGATTCAGACAAGACGACTTTTTCATTGAAGAAAGCAGTATTATGGTTAGAGGTCTTATATTTTAATGGTTTGAAGTTAAATTGCCTTAATGATAGATTTGTTTCTTACAAACATGCAGCTTTTGTCTTCACAAGATGTTGATTTTGATGGACTGGAGTGGTGTGGATTACTTGTGGATTATTGTGA
>NW_015565735.1:0-209 GCF_001515605.1 Sinocyclocheilus anshuiensis | reverse complement strand
TAAGTGCTGCTCACTCTTGATGCTGAACATTCTATTGCTGTGAATGTTCAGCAATTAATATACAGTTAATATACTCCAAATGTCAAAGCCGTTTCACATAGATCTACAGGGTCTTTCTCAGAGGCTTTGATTTAAAAAAAAAAAAAAAAAACTTTTACATTGTGGTACTACATGTGCATCTCAATAAATTAGAATGTCGTGGAAAAGTT
>NW_015565734.1:0-209 GCF_001515605.1 Sinocyclocheilus anshuiensis | reverse complement strand
GGAAAACTTGAAATCGCATCATATGACCCCTTTAAAATAAAAAATAGTTTCTCTTAGTATTATTTCATGGACTTGACCTAACATGAACTAACAGTGAATTTTTATTAGTAATTTTTAAACTAATTTTAATTTTAATAACTAATGTATTACTCATTATAAATGCATTAACTAACATCAATATTACATTATATAGAACTACATCATGTATT
>NW_015565733.1:0-209 GCF_001515605.1 Sinocyclocheilus anshuiensis | reverse complement strand
TTAAGTTATTTTTTATTGTGGAAAAGAATAGGCCTATATTGTTTATTTGATAAAGCCATTTTGCTTCCACATTTGTTGTGTCCCTTTGCAAATAAACTCACAAAAGCTGCATTTATATGCTCAAAGTACAAGTAATGGGTTTTTAAAATAACCATTATGTGTATGAACTTGAGTCAACACGGTTCATGATTAGTCTAAAAATCGATATT
>NW_015565732.1:0-209 GCF_001515605.1 Sinocyclocheilus anshuiensis | reverse complement strand
GTTCAACACTGATCACCATTCATTGAAACAGT
The DNA here is from genome assembly GCF_001515605.1 of Sinocyclocheilus anshuiensis. Classification (NCBI taxonomy): domain Eukaryota; kingdom Metazoa; phylum Chordata; class Actinopteri; order Cypriniformes; family Cyprinidae; genus Sinocyclocheilus; species Sinocyclocheilus anshuiensis. Next base: position 177 of record NW_015565732.1, on the reverse strand, counting down.
TTTGACATATAACCTTACAAAAAGTATTAATGATGTTTGTATGCACCTTGTGACTATTTGTCCACATAGCTGGCACAGACCAGCTGCAGAATCTCATGACATTTTGGACTGGATGGGAAGTGCCATCGAAGAACCTGCAGGTTAAAGTTTGGAAGGGGAGATTCTTCAAGGCCTCCA
>NW_015565731.1:0-209 GCF_001515605.1 Sinocyclocheilus anshuiensis | reverse complement strand
GATTTGTATCGTGAAAAGTGCTGTACAAATAAACTTGACTTGACTCAAGGGTGACTGACACGGCAATGGCAGACGGCACACGGTGTGGGAATGATAATGGACTAGCTCAACGATAACGAGATGGTAAAGAGAAGGAAAAAGTAGTGAGGGAGACTGGAAACAGAGTATATTTAAAGGGGTCATATGATGTTGCTAAAAATAACATTATT
>NW_015565730.1:0-208 GCF_001515605.1 Sinocyclocheilus anshuiensis | reverse complement strand
GAGTGAGTGAGTGAGTGAGTGAGTGAGTGTGTGTGTGCGTGTGTGAGGCTTTACTACTAAACTAACTTGTGTAAAGTGTGTAAATATTAGCTATACTGCGTAAATATTTCTCAACTTTGCAAGAGAATTTTAACATAAGGAAAAATCCAAACAGGAATTTCATCTAGGGCTGGACGATATGGCCAAAATTGTTATCACGATATATTTC
>NW_015565729.1:0-209 GCF_001515605.1 Sinocyclocheilus anshuiensis | reverse complement strand
CGTGAACCGATCATCTCTTCCTCTTTACTAGTTATAGCACGAAATTAACATGAATGAACAGAAGGTATCTTGTTCCAACTGCAGAAAGACGTAAATACACACCGTTTTCAAGTTAATCTACTCTCCTGTCTAGTTTGTTTGTCGGACAAAAATGGCAGATTCAGCGTTAAAGGGTTAGTTCACCCAAAAATGAAAATTAGGCTGTGTTT
>NW_015565728.1:0-209 GCF_001515605.1 Sinocyclocheilus anshuiensis | reverse complement strand
AAAAACACCTCAGTTAAAAAACTAAAATAAAAATGAATAAATACAAATTATTAATAAATATAAATATTGCTCACTGCATAGTGCATAATCATTTATAATTACTTTTTTTAGTATAAATGCTATTTGTGTTATTTTAGTATCATTGATAACAGTTTTTATTTATCATTTTTAAAGTTTTTAGTTATTTTGTGTGTTTTAGTAATTTTATT
>NW_015565727.1:0-209 GCF_001515605.1 Sinocyclocheilus anshuiensis | reverse complement strand
TTTTCATTTGATTAGTATCTTACTTAAATGCTGCATTTAAGGATATCTGTACTGTACCTGAAAAATTTAAAGCAGTTTATTATATTTTATTTTATTTGTCCAATTAAATTTTTTTTTTCTATCTCAATGTCAGCACATTTAATTGTATCAAATTTAAGGCCATAAAAAAGTACAATGGGGACGGAAAGACAATTGCCATATAGCTTAAT
>NW_015565726.1:0-209 GCF_001515605.1 Sinocyclocheilus anshuiensis | reverse complement strand
AGCTTTAAGGATTCATCTATATTTAATTTAGAATTTAGTGTTTGTTAACTTCAAATTAAATTTCGGTATATTTCTGCTGAAGGGCACAGGGTAAATATGACATTTATTATAATGGGTTTATGTGAAGATGTTTTAAGTTTATTTAAATTAGAAGTAATTTTTTTAAGTCTAATAAATGTTAAAATTGATAGCTCTTAATTATACTGTAA
>NW_015565725.1:0-209 GCF_001515605.1 Sinocyclocheilus anshuiensis | reverse complement strand
CGATCGCCCAGGTCGTTCCAGCGCTGAGAGAAGATTCACACAACAGTAAGATTTTAATATTGTTTTTCTTCAATAGATGGTTATTTTTATTTAACATAAGCTAATTGGATAACTTTAATACATATGCTTTAGATGGTAAAGCAGCTTTGTCGCCATCTTGTGACGCAGTCTTGCTATTTTTTTATTTATTTATTTATTTATTTTTTATT
>NW_015565724.1:0-209 GCF_001515605.1 Sinocyclocheilus anshuiensis | reverse complement strand
TTACGGTAAAATTCTGGCAACCACAGCTGCCGTTTTTTTACCGTAGATTTTACGGATTTTTTTTTACAGTGCATTCAAACAGAGTGTTCTCATGAGGGGGGTTAAAAACAGGACAGAAAATAGCTTATTACTTCTTTTTTTAAGTAAATATCTTGATAATAATTTAAGTGGACCTCAGAGAACAGTACAAAATAATAAAAAAGGCAGTT
>NW_015565723.1:0-209 GCF_001515605.1 Sinocyclocheilus anshuiensis | reverse complement strand
TGATCAAATGTTTAACACAAAGGAGGAAAGAGAACAAAAGCACACTGTCACAGCTTTATGCAAGATCATGTAAATGTATTTTTTTAACTAAAAAAAATAAAACAAATAAAATAGTAACTAATTTGCAGTTTGTTCCATTGAACACTGATTTGTTTCCTCTCTCTTACAGTTTAGATAGAGATCCATCACCAAGAGACACTGATAGAGTT
>NW_015565722.1:0-209 GCF_001515605.1 Sinocyclocheilus anshuiensis | reverse complement strand
AAAGACAGTACACTTTCATGATTGTTTCACAACTTTTAAAAACTACATTTTGTAAAGATTTTATAAAATTAAAAGGTTTACTTTAAAGTATATTTTTTAAATCATTATGTTTTAATTGCCTTAAAGAAGTACGCTTATTTTGAGGTACTGACTTATTTGAGTTAATTACAACTTTATAACATTACAGCATTGCAACTTCATTGTTACGA
>NW_015565721.1:0-209 GCF_001515605.1 Sinocyclocheilus anshuiensis | reverse complement strand
ACGGCTAAAATAGCTAGTTTACAAAGCAATTTCTTTTACAAAAACATTTGTTAGCACACAGAAACACAGGGTAACTGTTAAAATGCTAGTTTGCTAGTTTAAAAGTGTGTTTCCTTTAGAAATATTATTGTTAGCGCACATAAAAATATGCTAAGAGCTAAAATTGCCAGTTTGCTAGTTTACAAGTCAACTAACGGTTAAAAAGTGTC
>NW_015565720.1:0-209 GCF_001515605.1 Sinocyclocheilus anshuiensis | reverse complement strand
ATGCGACCCGCCAATAAATCCACAGAAGAAGAAGAAGAAGAAGAAAAAGTGTCGTCGATCCGTCCATAGTGGGTTGTGGAAGTGCGGCTGTTGAAAATGCGGTAAAACATCGATAAAAACATCAAATTCACACATGTAATTGAGTTTTGTTTTATTTTGTTGATTTGCGAACAGTCAGTAAGGTTCATCTCTGATATTTCCTGCTCGTG
>NW_015565719.1:0-209 GCF_001515605.1 Sinocyclocheilus anshuiensis | reverse complement strand
CTAAGAGTATTTCACAAAGCGTTTTAGCTCTAAAACTAGCTCCTACATCTGTGAAAGGTTATAGGAGCAGTGAAAAGGAGTCCTAAGTCTCTGAGACCAAGCCACAAACTATCCTGAAACAGCTGTTTCCAGAAATCTGCCTCTGAATGTAGACACACGTTTGATGATAATGAGCTTTTATAAAGGTATCGCCTTTGGTTTTGGAGGTT
>NW_015565718.1:0-209 GCF_001515605.1 Sinocyclocheilus anshuiensis | reverse complement strand
TCTCTCTCTCTCTCTCTCTCTCTCCCTCTGTTCCCTCCCAGGCTGAATCACCATCACCTGTAGCTCGTTATGAGAGCGTGACTGAGAGTGGAGTATATGGTGGCAGTCTAGTGTTTGCTGCGGAGGACACACTTCTCCCCTGCTCCAGACTGAACTCTTTCTTGGGATTGTTGTTTGTCACCCTCAGATTTTGAGTTGTTTATTAGCAA
>NW_015565717.1:0-209 GCF_001515605.1 Sinocyclocheilus anshuiensis | reverse complement strand
GCGTACTTTCATGTCTCAATCCTTCCGTGCCACAGACCTTTTCTGTGGTTCGTGTTAAAGGGATAAGTATATCAGTACAAGGTCCTGCCCTTCAGGGCTGTCCCTGTCCCCCCGTGTCTTCACGAAAGTTGCAGAGGGGGCTCTTGTTCCCCTGAGAGAGCAGCGTGTTCGCATCCTCAACTATCTCGACGACTGGCTCATACTAGCAC
>NW_015565716.1:0-209 GCF_001515605.1 Sinocyclocheilus anshuiensis | reverse complement strand
AATGAAGAAAAAGAATGCCTTAAACTTCTGTAACTTAATAGAAAATCTTAAACTTGCTGAAAATTCTTAGTGATATTTATTTTATTTATTTATTTTATCCCCTCTTCTTCCTCTTTTCTTTATCTTATGTTACGATGCTTGTCTGTTGTCTGAATAAGAAATTCTGCATTTTGTACCAGGCCATTTATGGTTGTAAAGTTTACATTGTT
>NW_015565715.1:0-209 GCF_001515605.1 Sinocyclocheilus anshuiensis | reverse complement strand
CCCCAGAACGAGATTGTCCATGCCTTCCGACATGCCCCGCGTAAGGAGTGCGCACTAGCTACGGTGAATGCTGGGATGCGCGTTTGGTTCAACGAGAACTCAAATGTAGTGAAGGAGATCAGTATTTATTATGGAGGAGTGGGAGCCACCATCCTCAGTGCTGAACGCGCATGCCAACAGATTGTAGGAAGGTATGAAATTAATTTGTT
>NW_015565714.1:0-209 GCF_001515605.1 Sinocyclocheilus anshuiensis | reverse complement strand
CCTATCACTTGAAGCAAACATCCATCCCTTCTTAAAAGTCTGTGTAAGGGGCCGTTCACATATCACGTCTTATGCGTGCTCAAGGTCGTTATTTCAAATGTAGACTCACGGCAGGTGCGCTCATAATGGAAGCGACGCGCACGCGGTGCGACGCACTCATTTTCTCCAGGCGCGTCCACGCCGCATCGAGATAAAAACATTTCAACTTT
>NW_015565713.1:0-208 GCF_001515605.1 Sinocyclocheilus anshuiensis | reverse complement strand
GTGACATAGACATGTGGGGGCGTGTTAGAACGAGCCGTTTTAGGGCGTTCACACTAGGCGTCTTTTTTGAAGTGGCCAGTGTCTGTTTTACATTATAATCCTATGGAGTAAACCTGTTTTCAAAACAAAAAAGTCCTGAGCGCTTTTTTAAACGCCACCGCCAGCGTCTTTTTCTGCAGCTCAGAGCGTCTTTTCAAGTTGAAAAAAG
>NW_015565712.1:0-209 GCF_001515605.1 Sinocyclocheilus anshuiensis | reverse complement strand
TTGGATGCGATTAATCGCGATTAATCGTTTGACAGCACTAAATATGTTATATGATTTTATAATAATCTAATGATTATTTTTTAAATAGTTAATAGAATTATATATTTTTTAAATTATAAATGAATGAATTAGAAATTATTATAGTAATATTAATATTTATTGGCATTTAAATTTAAATATATTTTGTAATATACATAATTTGTAAAAAT
>NW_015565711.1:0-209 GCF_001515605.1 Sinocyclocheilus anshuiensis | reverse complement strand
TACTGCCAAATGTACTGACAAGCATTTATGGTAAACTAAAATATTGTTTATTATATAATGTCATATAATAATATAATTCTATTGAAACTTTAAGTCATGTATTTAAATATATTTGTTATTATACCTTTGCAATGACGAAGTTGCAGTTTAGTACATTTAAAATATATTCATTTTAAATGTAATATCGAATAACACTACAGTTACCATTT
>NW_015565710.1:0-209 GCF_001515605.1 Sinocyclocheilus anshuiensis | reverse complement strand
CGTCCTAAGATGAAGTTTCCCACCAGACTGTTTTCTGACACGCTCAAACCCAGAAGAACAATCCTCACTGCAAACAGTCAAATCAGTCTTTCAGTGTTACATCTAATGATGTCAAGATCTTAATTAAATCCAACATCACAGATTGAAATGATCAGAATCCACTGGTAGAAGTTTGCATTTATCATTATAGTTTCCACACACTCTTCATC
>NW_015565709.1:0-209 GCF_001515605.1 Sinocyclocheilus anshuiensis | reverse complement strand
GTATGCCAATCAAGCAAAATTTGTTACCAAGAGTAATGTGTCATTCTTTTTTGCACCAAGCGATATTTACCTATTCAAGTTTTTGTTGGAATATACATTGTACCCTGTATTTTTTTCTTCATGCTTTGTTTCTGTTCTTTCAGTACAGCTTCATCTTGGAGTGCGTTTTAATTGTGTTCATGGATGCTGTATCCTGTGTTTCTGCTACT
>NW_015565708.1:0-209 GCF_001515605.1 Sinocyclocheilus anshuiensis | reverse complement strand
CTTCTGTTTGAGCAGCACTTGCATTATCTAGTTGTTTTGCTTCATTTACAGCATTCTGCACAAAACTGACTTTATTATTTTCTTTTTTATTTGCAGTAATGATTTCAGACAGAACCTGAGAGAAAAGCTGAATGGGGCCTAAAATCTCTCCAGAGTCTAAACGTTTCAGCTGGTTGATGACAAACCAAATTTCAGCCAGTAATCCATTT
>NW_015565707.1:0-209 GCF_001515605.1 Sinocyclocheilus anshuiensis | reverse complement strand
CTTAGTATTTTTGTCTTGTTTCTAGTCAAAATATCTAAAATAAATAAAATATCTTAAATCAAGATACTTTGACTAGATTAGCTAACTAAAAACTAAATTAAGGCCATTTTGCTTAAAACAAGTATTCTTAAAAATGTTTTAAGCAAAATTAGCTTAATTTCGTTTTTTTTTCCCCCCCTGGAAACAAGACTAAATATCTTAAGTCATTT
>NW_015565706.1:0-209 GCF_001515605.1 Sinocyclocheilus anshuiensis | reverse complement strand
GGAGATAATTCTGCTGGAAATGCAGAAATAACAGTAATTTTGTTTAATTTGTAACTCTTTGGTAGATACATTTATAATTTATATTACATTTCTACGACTACTGTTACTACTAATAAAACAGATCTATAATTAAATGATTGATTATTAAATTAAAACAGATCTCTGGGGCCCCAAAAGTGCGTGGGCCCTTAGAATCGTCCTAATTCCCC
>NW_015565705.1:0-209 GCF_001515605.1 Sinocyclocheilus anshuiensis | reverse complement strand
GCAGTGATGTGCATACGAGGATTTAAGTCTTGAAGATATAAAGCAAATAAATTTAACCAGAAACCATAATCCACTTACTATACATAATCTATTGCGATTTATTTGTTATTAAATAAACTTGGGTTTCGCCAGACTGTCCGTCCTCGGTTTACCCGCCCGCGCTCATAACATTAGCTCAGAATCAGTTGTCCAAAAGAACCAGTTCGGTT
>NW_015565704.1:0-209 GCF_001515605.1 Sinocyclocheilus anshuiensis | reverse complement strand
GCTGCTGAAAATTCAACTTTGCCATCACATGAATAAATTACATTTAAAAATCGATCTTTTTTTATTTTAAATTGTAATAATATTTAACAATATTACTGATTTAAAAAAAATTTTATCAAATAAATGCAGCCTTATCGAGCATTCGAGACTTCTTTCAAACTCATTAAAAATCATGATTATTCCTTTTATTAATTGTTCTATTAAACTTT
>NW_015565703.1:0-209 GCF_001515605.1 Sinocyclocheilus anshuiensis | reverse complement strand
GTTTCCTTGGTTGTTAGATGCACCGGGGACCTGATTATAGCACTTCAAACCTGGAAATGTCACATTTTCATGATATGCCACCTTTAAGTAAAAAGACGGGTTTCATGTGTAGGCCCTAGTTAATAGATTACACTATTATGCTACTTTGCCCATCGCCCATTAGCTTATAGATCAACTAACATAATCTATAAAGGTGCAAAATGCATTTA
>NW_015565702.1:0-209 GCF_001515605.1 Sinocyclocheilus anshuiensis | reverse complement strand
TTCAGTGTTATTTTGGTATTATTTATGTACTATTATAGTATTAATTAATATTTTCATTTTGCTTCTGTTTTTATGTTTTTAGTTTTAATTTTAATTTTATGTGAATATTTAATATTAAAAATTGGTATGTGTTTTTATTTTTGTAAATCTATTTACACTCTAACAAATCCATAAAAATAAGGCACTATGTACTTTATAAATATGAAGAA
>NW_015565701.1:0-209 GCF_001515605.1 Sinocyclocheilus anshuiensis | reverse complement strand
AAAGGAAAAATTGAAATCGCATCATATGACCCCTTTAAAATAAAGAGTAACCATCCGAAATTTTAATATGCGTTTTTTTTTTCGTATTCATCATCATAAAAAAAAACGCACAGAAACCTTGCACACTGAGTCCGATGCATATTAATCCCTTATGAAAAAAATTCGCAAAACAATACAAAATGGAGTCTTCAAACAGTGAGGATGATTTT
>NW_015565700.1:0-209 GCF_001515605.1 Sinocyclocheilus anshuiensis | reverse complement strand
AGTATTCACTGTAAAGTGTTCACTGAAAGGCAAATCTGTGTGTTTGTCTCATGTCACATCCTTCATCTTTAATGACCTGTATGTGACCCACTCAGAGATGTGAGTTTATTTAATTATGGTTAATTAATTTTTGGCTCGTGTTCTGACTGTTAATTGGCTTCTACGGCGCTCGACTGCAATTTACCTGGGCAGATATCCAGATGCACTGC
>NW_015565699.1:0-209 GCF_001515605.1 Sinocyclocheilus anshuiensis | reverse complement strand
CCGCAGGAACTTTCCCCAGGAACTAGGGACTTTGGGCCGGTAGTCTGTGTGTTTCCGCCGCAGGAACCAGGATCTAAATAAAGTTCCGGGTAAAAATATGCCCCACAGAAATGTTTTTTTGCCCCAAGTACTTTTTCAAAGCAGTAGCATGTTTGCCCACCACACAAAGCACGCAATTGCTCCCTAGGGGAGGGGATCCACCCCTACCA
>NW_015565698.1:0-209 GCF_001515605.1 Sinocyclocheilus anshuiensis | reverse complement strand
GTATATATATATATATATATATAGGCCTATAAAGAACATAACAATATAATTATAGATATATTTTTTTTCTTTCCAAAATCAATATTACAAATTTGTAGTATACTTCTTATGGACCAACATGATAAGGACTATAATTATGTTTCAAAATAGCAGAACCTTTTTGGCTGTTTATAATAAGACGCTGTGAAGGAGGCTGCATGACACATACC
>NW_015565697.1:0-209 GCF_001515605.1 Sinocyclocheilus anshuiensis | reverse complement strand
CTAAAGTGTGCAGAAAGGAAGCGCGAACGTTAAATATCACAGAAGACAACTACACAAAACCATCTGAGTGGAGTGGCACTTCAGAATGGAAATCCATTTGTGTTGCAAACAAAGGTTAAGACTATATTTTCAGAGATTATTTCTATAGTTCTTTATTTGTAAATGTGTTTTGAAAGTGTTTGACTCCCAACCCATAATGATGAGCTCAG
>NW_015565696.1:0-209 GCF_001515605.1 Sinocyclocheilus anshuiensis | reverse complement strand
GATGGATTGTAAAAACAAACAAACAGTTTAGTAATGGATGAATATTGGATATTTGTAACTTGAAGTTTGTAGACAGAGAGAAAAGAAAAAAAAAGCCCAAGCCTAATATCAAGCGAATGTACTGTATTATAAATATAACTAAAGAGAACCCATGCAAACTCTCCTTTTAAACGTGCACTTCACTATTACACCAAGGGAGGGCAGTGTTT
>NW_015565695.1:0-209 GCF_001515605.1 Sinocyclocheilus anshuiensis | reverse complement strand
ATATCAAAGTACAGTGAGAGCGATTCGAAAGCATAAAGAGCTGTCTGCTCTCTATAGTTCTCATGGAGCTTTGATGTCATACACCAATCTTCAAGTCCAACACACCTAATATGTACGTGTATTTGCATCACTTTGGCCATTCTCTGTCCATCCCACCTTCTCACGTCAATTATGTACAATGCCTGCATGTTATTGGTCAAACTACTTTT
>NW_015565694.1:0-208 GCF_001515605.1 Sinocyclocheilus anshuiensis | reverse complement strand
GAGAGAGAGAGAGAGAGAGAGAGAGAGATGCAGAGCAGGGAGACGCGAGGAACAGAATTAAGAACCGCTGCTTTAGAACATTGATTCTGAAGCTTGTGAATCCATTAGAATCGTTAGAAGACAGAATATCGCTCTCTCTCTCACGCTCTCTCTCGCGCTCTCGCGCTCTCTCTCTCTCTCTCTCTCTCTCTCTCTCTGTGCTAGTGCA